>NC_049223.1:66941433-67002232 GCF_011100685.1 Canis lupus familiaris | reverse complement strand
TCAGGCCCTGGACCGAAGGCGGCGTTAAACCGCTGAGCCACCCAGGCTGCCCTTGTTTTGTTTTTGAAGTAGTCTTGCCTAACTACAAACTTCTCTTTTAGAAGAATATCTTAAAGCTGATATTTCCATATTGATTTTCTGTCTGGCTGCTCTATGCACTGATGTTACTGGGATATTAAAGTCCCCTGCTATAATTGTATTGCTGCTGGTTTCTACCTTTAGGACTATTAGTATTTACTTTATATATTAGTAGCTCCTATGTTGGGTGCATAAATGTCTACAAATGGTGCATCTTCTTCTTGGATTGACTCACTCATCTTGTCATGCCCATACTGTCCTTTCTCACAGTCTTTGCTTTGAAGCCTATTTTGTTTGCTATATGTGTAGCTGCCTCTGGTTTTATGGTTTCCATTTGCAGGAAACATCTTTTGCCTTCCCTTTACTTTCAATCCATGTGTATCCTTACATCTGAGGTGAGTCTCATATATCATATATGAAGGGGTATTTTTAAATCCATTCAGCCATTCTGTGTCTTTTGATTGGAGAATTTACTGCATTTATGTTTAAAGCAATTATAGGTAGATATGTACTTACTGCCATTTTGTTTTTACAGCTCTTTTGTACTCTGTACTTTTCTTCTTCTCTTGCTTTCTCCTATTGTGTTTTGATGACTACAGTAATATGTTTAGATTCCTTTCTCATTATCTTGTGTATGTACTCAAGGTTTTGCTTTTTGTTTAACATGTGGCTGACATATATTAGCTTGTATATATACCACTCTATTTTCAGTTGACAGCAAGTTTGAATTCTGAAATATATGCTCTGTTTTTGGTGTCACATTTTACATGTTTTTGTATATCCCTTAATTGATTATTGTAATTATTTTTACTACTTTTGTCTTACCTTCATGTTAGTTTTAAAACTGATTAGTCCACTACCTTTACTATGTCTTTTCAGTGAGATCTTTTCTTTCATGTTTTCTTATTATTAATCAGTGCCCTCTTTTTTTCAGCTTAAAGAAGTCCCTTTAACATTTCTGATAAGGCCAATTTAATGGTGGTTAACTCTTTTAGTTTTTGCTTGTCTGGTAAAATCTTTATTCCTTCTACTTGAAGTATAACTTTGCCAGATAGAGTATCCTTGCTTGGAAATTTTTTGCCCTCAACATTTAAAAAAAATTAATGAATTATTAAAATATTTTATCTATTTATTCATGAGAGACACAAAAAATGAGGCAGAGACACAGGCAGAGGGAGGGGACACAGGCTCCATGCAAGGAGCTCGATGTGGGACTTGATCCCAGGAATCCGGTATCAGGTGCTGAGCCAAAGAAGACTCTCAACTGCTGAGCCACCTAGGTGTCCCAACACGTTTTTTTAAAGATTTTATTTATTCATGAGGGACACAGAACGAGAGGCAGACACATAGGCAGAGGGAGAAGCAGGCTCCCTACAAAAGCCTGATATGAGACTCAATCCCAGGACGTTTGGGATCACACCCTGAGCTGAAAGCAGATGCTCAACCACTGGGCCACTCAGGCTTTCTAACTTCGGCACTTGGAATATATCATGTCATTCTCTCTGGCCTGGAAAGTTTCTGCTGAAAAATCTGCTCATAGTCTTATGGAGGTTCCCCTGTATGTAATGATGTTTTTCTCTTGCTGCTTTTAAGATTTTCTCTTCTGCCATTTTAATTGTAATGTTTCTTGGAGTAGATTTTTTTGGTGATCATCCTATTTGGAACTCTTCAGGCTTTTTGCATCTGGAAGTCTGTTTTCTCTCCCCATGTTAGGGAAGTTTCCAGCCATTATTTCTTCAAATAAGTTTTCTGCCACCTCCTCTCTTTTTCTTTCTTTCTTTCTTTTTTTTTTTTTTAAGATTTTATTTTTTATTCATGAGAAACAGAGAGAGGTAGAGACATAGGAAGAGGGAGAAGCAAGCTCCCTGCCAAAGCCCAATGTGGTACTTGATCCCAGGACCCCATGATCACAACCTAAGCCAAAGGCAGACGCTCAATTGCTGAGCCACCCAGGCCTCCCTCTCTTTCTTTTTTCCTTCTGAGACCTTTTAATGCAAATGTTAGCACACTTGATGGTGTTACATAGGTCCTTATGCTATCTCTCTTTACTACCCCATTTCTCCCACCCCTTTATGCTGGTCTGTATGGATGAGTGCCACTGCCCCTGTCTTTCAGGTCACTGATCCTTTCTTTTGCTCCATCTACTCTGCTGTTGAAATCCTCTAGTGTTATTTTTCAGTTTAGTATTGTATTCTTCAGTTCTTTGATTTGTTTGGTATTTTCTCATATTTTCTCTCTCTTTGTTTTCATCCATCCTTCTCCCAAGATTGGTGAAAATCTTTGTATCCATTATCTTGAATTCTGTATCAGGTAAATTACTTATTTCATTTTATTAAGTTTTTTCTTTTTTTTTTCCCCTGGGATTTTATCTTGTTTTTCTATTTGGAATATATTCCTCTGTTTCCTCATTTGCTGGAATCTCTGTGTTTGTTTCTATGTATTAGGAGAACTGGTTACTTCTAGTCTTGAAGAAGCAACCATAGGAAGACTGTAGTGTGTTTCAGTCTGCTGTCTGTGCAGTGCCTTAGGGGTGGTAGTCTGACACAAACTGTCTCTCCCATTGTTTTAGTCCCATGAGTCCCAGAAAGTAAGTCTCTCTGGTCACCAAAGCCAGGTATTCAAGGGTTATCACTTATTTGAAATATACAAATCCCCTGGCTTTGGTGGGACTCTGTGAAAGTGTAGACTGAGGCAACTGCTTGTCAACTTTGGTGGGATGGCCTTACCCCCAGGGGTAAGTCAGGCTAGGGCATACCTACAAGTCTGGAAGACCACCAGTTGGGTTTACTAGGATGGGGCATGCCTGGCACTCTAGCAAGTTACGGCTGTGGAGTGTTTCAGGGTGGGACATACATAACCCAGATTTTTGTATATAGGGCCAGGTAAGTACATTAGCAAGGTAGAGGAAGTTGCAAAAATGGTGCCCAACTGCACCTCTGTCTCTAGAGAGAGGACAACAATGTCATTTTAGTTTTCCTTTTTTTCTCAATAAAATGAAAATTCAGAGAATTAAGACATGACTATCCATATAATATGACAGTAAACTAAAGGCAACTGAGTAGCATTGGCATAGCCAAGCAAAAAATAAGGTTTTCAGTCAGTGGTGGCATATATGGAAAATGACTGATGTTAGAAAAGGCTGCCTCTACTGAATGTCATTAATAGATTTTTCAAAAAAAAAAAAAAAAAAAGATTTTTCATGTATCATGATTTTAAAGGTTAACTTAGGATAAATTAGGCCTTTTAATATAAAATAAAAGAACAAACACGTAACTCTCTTGTGAAAACAAAAACGCAAAACAAGTCAGAATTTCTTTTTGTGAATTACATGTTTGGATTTTACTCTTATGCATAATCTCTACCTCATTTTTAAAACCTGCAGGAAAAAAGGAGACAGAATTCTCTAGGTAGCAACCCTTCAAATTAGAAACATCAACCCTTGCACTAATTCTCAGCAATACAACAATCTTGAAATCAGTTAAAAATTATAAAATGGGGCAGCCCCGGTGGCTCAGCAATTTAGCGCCGCCTTCAGCCCAGGGTGAGATCCTGGAGACCCAGGATCGAGTCCCATGTTGGGCTCCCTGCATGAAGCCTGCTTCTCTCTGCCTGTGTTTCTGCCTCTCTCTCTCTCTCTCTCTGTGTGTCTCTCATGAATAAAAAAATTATAAAATGCTTTTTGGACAATCATGAATTCATGTAGGAGAGGATTATCATGCACACTATGTCTTTTTTGCCTTCTTCTATGTTTCAAGAATATATTATGCTAAATTCTCCTAGACACCACATCTTCAAGTATAGGACTCTTTTTGATTTAGTGATTTTAATGAACAATGAGACACACTAAAATCTTTAATTCTCATCTACCCCATGAGAACCAAAAAGAAATCCAGGTTTTAAATAGTTGCTTTTATAAAAGCTCAAGTGTCTATGACTGACTGCCTCTTACCTTATTTTTTTCTGTAGTTACACTGTTCCCTGCTGAATTAGCTGTTGATACCAACATTATGGCTAAATGGTAAAGGAACGTAAGTTAAATATTTGATGGTTTAAAAGAGTAAATATTGATAAAAACTTTATGACAATACATACTCAGTGGAATATTATTCAGCCATAAAAAAGAATGAAATCTTGCCATTTACAATGTTATGTATGGAGCTAGAGAGTATAATGCTAAGTGAAATAAGACAAAGACAAATACCGTATAATTTCACTCATATGTGGCATTTAAGAAACAAAACAAATAAGCTAAGAAAATGCGGGAGAGAGACAGAGAGACCAGAGAGAAGAGATATGGCCAAGAAAAAGACTCTTAATTACAGAGAACAAACTGATGGTTATCAGAGAGGAGGCAGGTGGGAGGATGGGTGAAATAGGTGAAGGGGGTTAAGGAGGGTACCTATGATGAGCATTGGATGATGTATGGAATTACTGAATCACTATATTGTGATATAGTGAAACGAATATAACACTGTATGTCAACTATAGTGGGACTTAAAATT
Source organism: Canis lupus familiaris (assembly GCF_011100685.1). NCBI lineage: Eukaryota > Metazoa > Chordata > Mammalia > Carnivora > Canidae > Canis > Canis lupus. The sequence continues at coordinate 66,997,652 of NC_049223.1, read as the reverse complement.
TTAAAAAACAATAACAAAAAGTAACTCATTAGTTTAAAAATAAAAAAAAAAAACAAACCAAAAAACCCTTATGACCAAAACATTAAATAGTTTGGCTAGTCTTCTAAGGATGAGTAATCATAGACCTGAATGAGTCTGAGATGCAATTTCTTACTCTTTTGAATAGAATTAATGTCTAGAATAAAGCAATTTTACATTTCTTGTTGTTATATGCCACTATATCTTTCCTTTTCTTTTTCTTTTTTTTTCTTTTAAAGATTTTGTTATCCATGAGAGACACACACAGAGAGAGAGGCAGAGATGCAGACAGGGAGAAGCAGGCTTCATGCAAGGGAGCCTGACATGGGACTTGATCCCAGGACTCCATGATCATGGCTTGGGCTGGATGCAGGCGCTAAACTGCTGAGCTACCCAGGGATCCCTATTCCATTATAGTACTTTAAAAGAATAATAATCACAGTCAGTTCAGAGATTTTTTTACATTAAATTGCTTCCACACATAGGTTCTGAGTGTATGTACTTTGTATTATGAAGCAGGATGATCATGTCCACAAAAGCTTTGTAAACATAACTTAAAGCAATTGTAATTTCAAATCAAATCCTAAGAAAAGTTTAAGTACAGACTGTCTATAATTTTCTACAAATATTTAGGAACACTCATTAATAATATATCTTTCTCTAAAAATCATATTTCTAGATTTTATTGTTTAGTGTTAAAAACAATAAATGTGATTTTTTCTTTTTTAATCAGGGAAGTTGTTTTGCATCATAAGCCTGGTAGGAAATGTGAAGCTGAATTATCACTAATTCCAGAGTCAACAAATGAATTGATGAACAGAGGAAAGTTGTGGATAGATATGATGCAGGAGGTGATAAAGAATAAGGGCCAAGAAATACAATTAATTGCAATAGGAAGAAAACAAAAAGGTATTAAAATTAAGGAAGAGTCATATTCATGGAATCTGCAAAGATTTAGGCTAATTACAAATTTAACTATATTGGTTTATCTACTGGTTCCTCTACTTTCAGGAGAAAAAAAGGAGCTGCAGCTCTAAAGATCACTGGTAATGTAATAAATATACATTTTATGTGTACAAATAAGACAAATAATTATGTCTGAATTTTCAATGCAATTGTAAACAAGCAATAGTAAGGCAATATTCACTGAAAGTCTGGATGTGCTAGGTACTTACTAATTGCTTCACTTATTTTTACCTCGTTTAATCTTCCCTACAACTGCATGGCATAGATACAATTGTTATTCTTGTCTTACAGATGAATTTAGGTAATCTGCCTAATGTCACACAGGTGGTAATTGGCTGGACTGAAATTGAAGCCTAGGTTCAGCTCTTAACCATGACGCTTTTCCGTCTCAAATGTAACTGGGTCATTTGTTTTAAAAAATTTTGGCCTTAGGGGTGAAAGGGAGTGAGAGATATGAGGCTTCCTTTCATGGAAAGAATAAGTCACAGAATTAAAGGCACTGTATTAAGTAATACTGGTCAATGGTATTATAATAGTGTTGTATGGTGACAGATGGTAGTTACACTAAACTTGTCAAATCACTAGGTGTACATCTAAAACTAATGTAACATTGTGTGTCAACTATACTCAAATACAGAAATTAAACCAAGAAGGAAATAAAATTTCAAGTATTTCTAGGAAAAAGCCCACCAAAAATAAGGAGGAAAGCACTCTGTCCTCTGTATCTGCCTCTATTATGGAATGTAATATACCATATTGCAGTTATTTGCTTTCCAGCCTATCTCTGTCTCCAGAATGAAAGCATTCTGCCTGTAGGGCTCATGTGTAATTGTAGAAAAAAAAGGCTCAGTTAATATTTATCATATTGAATTGATTCAATTACACTCATTAAAAAGAAACAAATTTGGCCTTTTAAAAATAAAGTTTTGTTGAATGAAAAATGAGCTTTGTATTTTAGATTAGATGTTTGTTTCTATTCTATAGAAAATAAATCGGGAAAGAATTAGGTATTCTAGGCCACCAGAAGTTCAAGTACAGTGTAAAGAAATAGGAATTATAAGCTCATAATTTCCTTATTTAAGGTACTCTACCATATTTAGTTGCTATTCAGTTAACAAAGTATCAAAACAAAGATATTTTTAGAAATATTTCTCACTTGACTTAATTTCCATACCTTCCAGATGTATTCTTCAGTATGGCAAGAGCGTCTGGATAGCCATCCATGTTGTAGTCTCCATATGAAGAGTAATTGGAAGTGGTATTTCAGTTGGCCGTTGTTCATGCACAAATGGCACAAAGCCCCAGAGTGTGCCCTTGTTGCTGAACTCCTGGAGAACTGGAATCCACTATGGAATAAGAGGAAGAAAAGGAGATTTTATAGTTACTTTAGGAAAAAGAATTTCACCATTTACAAAACAAATGATCCATTAAAAGTTCTCAAGATAAGCATCATCTCACTTAAACTTCTTTATCTCTACAATATACAAAGGGTATTAAAATTTACTTTGACTAACAGATAACTGACACTCTGGAAAAATAAAGTCCCCTTTAGATTTCATCACTAGTCATTTTTCCTTGAACTGGCACATAGAGCCTTTGAAGTTTTTCACAAAATCACAAATATTAGCTTTGAATTGATGTTGCTTCCTATAGTTGAATCCCCCATTTTATTTTATTTTTTTTTTAAATTTTTATTTATTTATGATAGTCACAGAGAGAGAGAGAGAGAGAGAGAGAGAGAGGCAGAGACACAGGCAGAGGGAGAAGCAGGCTCCATGCACCGGGAGCCCGACGTGGGATTCGATCCCGGGTCTCCAGGATCGCGCCCTGGGCCAAAGGCAGGCGCTAAACCGCTGTGCCACCCAGGGATCCCTGAATCCCCCATTTTAAACCTGTGTTGAGTGGAAATGTAATTTCAAGTGACTAGTTTTTAAAGATTCATTTATTTATTTTAGACAAGGAGTAAGAGAGCAAGCAAGAGGGAGGGGAAGAGGGAAAAGAGAGAATCTCAATTAGACTCCCTCTGAAAATGGAGCCCAACTGGAAGCTCTACGTCACAACCCTGAGATCATGACCTGAGCCAAAACCCACAGTTGGATGCTTAACTGACTGAGCCACCTCGGCACTCTGCAAATGAGTATTTTAAGTTAGAACAAACTGTAATATCATCTAATACTGATGTCCTTTCAGGAGGATCAGCTTAAGAAGAAAGAAGATGACAGAGTCTTCCTTGTTCCCCTGCTTTTTGCCTTTTATACGTGATGATGACTTTAGTTATCATCTTCAGAGCCAAGAGTTCTGAGGCTTTCCTAACAACACGGGCCCTGAAAAAGTTCTGCCTGTCCAGGGGGATGAACTTTGTCATCAACATAGCTGTAATCTACTTTTAGTAAATTCTTTGTTTTTATATTGATTGTAATGAAGAAAACAGAGAGAGTAAGTTGATTTCAAGAAGAGCTTTTGGAAATCCATTCCTCTTTTTAATGCCTTAACCTTTACTCTAATAACCTAATGCAAACTAAAAATCTGAGGAGTGGAAACCATACCATTAAAATTATAAATATGCCCATAATTAGTTAAGAGTATGGATACTGGAACACTCTTTAGAGATGTTCAAACAGGTACAGCTGTCTTGAAATGACAGCAGGCCAAACGTGCCTATATATGTTTATTTTCTTTTAAGCAGGTGACACCTTATATGGCTCCAAGTCAAATTTCATTAAAAATGGCTTCTTAAAAAGGGTTTAGTACAAAGGATATCCCAAACATTTTCTAGGTTTTCCAAAGAAAGCATAATTTGCCAAGGCAAAAGAGAAAAAATAGCTAATAAGGACACATTTATAGTAAATAAGCTGTTTTAAAAAAACTTGTTTACATCTTAGATCAATTTTTCAATCTTTCTTAAAGCAAAAAGAATTATATATTATCAAAATGATTTACCCAACTTTGAAAAAAATAGTTGGTTTTGTTTTGGAAGAAGATGGGAAGTTTCGCAAAATGTTATCACAAACTTCTGAAAAGCTTGACAGTTTATTAATGAGGATAAAGTATTCTTATTAATGTAAATGTATTAAGGTCTAAAAAGTAAAAAGATTTTATATTCATATGACATCCTTAACAGTCACCAAAGAACTGTGACATTTATTTTTCCAGAGAGATGAGGATAATTTGAAAATATTCTTAGAGTAGTCTGTCACTTAAGCCAGGCTATAATTACTATGTTTACTTATATCCATGAAACAATGATTAGGTGTTACTTGACCTCATGTTTTCAGTGATTCAAAACTTAAAAAGGCTTAAGATAATAAAATTTATGAGTATAGAAGTTAAATGTTTTTAGAGTGTTGATTGGAAGTTTTTAGACTGTTGATATGGAAGTTTTTCTTTAGTGTCTGAGTATAAATGTGGTTTCCTTATATAAGGGCAATAAAAGTCAGTATGTTATTTTCTCATTTCTTACCCTAAGATAGAAAACAGAACTGATTAATTCTAGTACTATAATACTGGCTTTCTCTGTCTGGTGCTATCAATATGGAAAAATTCTCAGTATTACAACCTATCATTGCCACATAATCTGCTTTGACTATTGGATTCTAAATTGTTTACCTACAAGCTACAGGCAAAACATTGGCATAAGTGAATGAAACAGATATAGATAGCACAAATAAAGATTAGCTTCGACAATTGTTGTGTTCTTCTCCATAACCTTTTATTATAGTTAGTGTGCATTTTACCTTATTCCTAGACTATAAAATGCTAATGGATCATTTAATTACGGGACCAAGAATTGGTCTTCTTCACCAGAAATGATTATAACAGTGCCTTCCCCTCAAAAAACAAACATGAAAAGATTTAAATGCATTTCATTAAAATGAGGAAGTCAATAATTTATATAGGGTTTCTCTGTGTTCTGATTTAGATAATTTTTCTAATCTCTGAAGATTTTCTTCAAGAAGGTAACTCTATTGACATTAAAAAACAAGCTGATATACCTGCTTTGTTCCAGATCTTGCTAAGTAAATGATGCTTTTCTGGCAGTTTTTATCTTCACAGCCTGGCAATAAGTGATCCATGTGTCCATCTCCATCTGCCAAAAGAAACTTCAAGAGTCCATTAACAGCTACAAATAAAGTGTTCCTGTATGGCAGATTACATTTCCTATTTGTTCAAAGTCTGCATCAATCTGGAGGAATGGAAGAAATTGACGTAGGACTTTGTGATAAATGCGATTCAATTAAAACAATTATTCTGGCCCTTGCCACCTATTACCTGGATTGTGTCTTATTTTAAATTGCTCACTTTTTGTAGTTAAATATTTACCCAATATTGGGAGAAAAAACCCATTTCAGGCTTTAATGATAAAATCATCAATTTTTAAACAATGTGGCTTTTGACTTACTTACACAATTATCATTGCTGCCACAGGAGAAAAAGAAGCTTGTCAATAGCAATTATTTTATCTTATTTTAAATGTGTCTTTACAAATTAATTTATTTAAACACATGCTTTTAAGTATCTTTTACATAGTATGAGATTTAATTCAGGAAGGAGTTCTAAAGCTCTCAGCATCCTGGCTTCTAAGCACCAATAATTTTTTATCAGTAAAAAGGCATATGAAAAGAATGCAGATGTCCTTTCCAGCTGACTGCTTTTAAAAAGCTGCACAATGGGGGTACCTGGGTGGCTCGGTTAAATATCTGATTTCAGCTCTGGTTATGACCTCAGAGTCTTGGGATGGAGTCCTGAGTCTGGCTCTGCCATCAACATGGAGTCTGCTTTGTCCCTCTGCCTTCCCTTCCCCACCCATGTGCCCATACATGTGCACACATTCTTTTTCTCTCTCAAATAAATAAATACAAACTTTTAAAGAAAAGCTGCACAATGCTTTGCAAAGACCTTCAGAAGTGAGGTTACTGAGGAACGTGGAATCTGTTCCTCTAGTGGTCTCTCCTATCCACTGCCTCTTATCTGATGGGGTTTATGGATTTTGATGTCCTAGAGTTAAATCTCTACAGTGACATGCACAGTGGAATAGTCATTTAGATTTTACATTCTGTGCTGCTTTAGTCGCTGATTTATTTGCTATGGTTTAATATATAATGTGTGTCTGAGGTAAGTGCCTTCACAGTTTGAAGGAAATAATAAGGATTAGCAATAAATAAATATTCTTCCATGTGCAGGCTTACATATTAAGAAAATACAGAATTCTAACAAACCTATCAAGTCTTCAGTAATATATTCGAAAGGGAAAAAATAATTTTAAGTGGGCTGAAAACATAGCCAATGGAAGCTGACCTCAGCAAGGAAAAATAAAAGGCACAGCATAGTGAAAAATAAATTTCTTTCATTTAATTTCATGGTTTAATTACTTATGATCCTTATGATTAATATAATTTGTGATTATAAACCCTTAAGTAGAGGAGTAAAACATTAAATAAAATAGTTGAATTAATAATGGAAAGTATCGAGAACATCTGTATTTGACAGTATATATGCATTTGGATTAGTGAGAGAGAAGCTGAGAGAAACATGCAACTCTAGGCAGGAATACTTGGAAAGGAAAAGGGTTTCCAAGGACATAAACATATATCATGGTTAAAGATAAATAAAAAAGAGCTAGCCAAGTAAGAATGAATTAAATGCAAAATGTGATTTATAAGCAGGCTCTAGGAATATTATAGACCTCATTAAAAGCCAAACCATTTTATTGCAAATTAATGGAGGACCAATTAGAAGACCATTACTAAGTCTCTGCCCTTCATTTTTACCCAATGGCAAAATACTCAGATTAGATTCTGATTTACACTTTTATTTTCTTCTAGTTTCTTTCTTCCCAGTAGCTTCCTATTTCCTACGAGTATTTCAACTATGACTTAGCAAATAACCATCTAATAAACATACAACAAACTCATGTGATAATTTATAATCATGCCTTTTGGTATAAATTATCAGCAGTATTTTACGGATATAGTCATAGAAATGGAGATCTTTATCAGAGAATGTCTTCCTTGTGCCCCTTCTAAGTGCTATTTTTTGATATTTAGAGGAAGCAAGAGAAAAGCTTTCTGAGAGTCCAACTTCATGCCCAAAGGAAATTTTCTTTCTTAAAGGCAACTAACATTTAAATTTCACAGATTTCACTTTTCTGCAGGTTTTTTAAAACAAATTATTTGAAAATAATTTAAACTTAAATGTTCAATAAAAGTAGTACATAGAATGTATGTAAACACCGTTTAACCAGATGTGCCTATTGTTAACATTTTACCCCATTTGTTTTATCATTTGTGTGCTTTATGAAATCAAGTTTTTGCTGAACCATGTACATAATTATATAGATCATGGCCCCTTAGCCCTAAATTCTTGAGTGTGTGTTTCCTAGGAATAGGGATATTCTTTTACTTAACCATAGTGGTCATCAGTTCAGCAATTCAGACAAATACTTCTATCTAATGTACTATTTAAATTCCAAATTTATCCATTGACCTAACAATATTCTTCATAGCATTTTTGCCTCTCTAACACAGAATCCAATCTAGGGTTAGGAATTGCATGTTTAGCATCCTTGAATCTAGCATATTTTCATAGCCTCTGTCTTTTATAATCTCTGTATCTTTTTTTTTAAAGACCGCATGAATCTTCTACTTCTGAAAAATACTTCAATAATACTTAAACTTTTATGCCTAGAAAAAAATAATTTCAGAAAAGTAAATTTCACATGAACCAAAGGCCCAAGGCTAGAACTAATATTCATTTAAGCATATTCTATAAGAAGTAATGTGACTTTTTTTTTTTGAAATAATGTGACTTTGAGCAGACTATGAAGAAGTCATGCTGACAGAGGTACCAGTCTGTGAACTTGGACACATTCCTTAAAGAAGTCCCAGGAATTAATAACTTTGTATCTTCTTCTCCTTAGGATTTCAGGGCACTTCAAGTTTTCTTGAAGGCTAACATCACTTCTCAAAGACTCAACAGAAAATGTAACAGAAGGAATGGTATTCTAATTATTTTAGAAATTGCAGTGTAAAAATTGACCTTTGGAATGGCTGATCACTACAATGCACACTGAACACATGCTAATTTTCATCTGATGTTGACCTTACAATTTTCTGATGAAACTCTTCCCTAAAAACATATAAAGAACTTATTGAAATACATTTAATGATTCAAACTAATTTTCTGAAAAATTTTAATCTTAAAACCAAGAAGGCACCGAAATTAAGTTATTGTTTTCATAAAAATGGATAATCAATTTTTATATAATGGTTTTTGTTTTTAATTAAGCAGGGGCAAAGAAGAAGCTACACATATAACAAAGGATCACATAGGAGTGGTTGGGTGGCTCAGCCAGTTAAGCAACCAACTCTTGATTTCAGCTCAGGTTGTGGTATCAGGGTCCTGGGATCAAGCCCCAATTCAGGCTTAGTGGAGAGCCTGCCTATGGATTCTCTCTCTCCCCTTTTCTTTCCCCCTCCCCCCATTCATGCATGCATTCTCTCTCTAAAATAAATAAATAAGTCTTAAAAAAAAGGAGTCACATAAATATTACTTATCCTCTTAAACATGCATAATTTCGTGAAATTAACTGACCTTTGGTATCATTTAAACAAATTATAACTCTGTTCTGGCCCCAGATTACATATTACCTATCCAACTTCCTACAACAATTTCTCTAATGCAGGGATTCTCAAATTGTGGTCCCAGTCCACAGCCTAAGCATCACCTTGGGAACTTAAGCCCCTGTCGAGATCTAATGAAAGAGAACATCTGAGAGTAGGGCCCAGCAATCTGTATCTGGCTGGATGCATGGTAAGGTACAGGAACCACTGACCTAAGGTATTTATACTGATCTCCCAGGAACATCAGGGGGATATATATGGATCCTTACTCCTGTCCTGATCATGATCCTCCATTTAGAATAAACTTCTCTTGCTAATCAAATTCCATTACCCATTTAGGACTAAGTCTGTATCCTTTCCTTAGGAGCTGTGTTCCATTCAGCCTGACTCCAGGTCATCTTGTATAAATTAGGTCTCTTGGGCAGTCAACTCATTATGGCAACAAAACAATTACTACTCCAGAAAACAATTGTTTTCTGTGAATGTCTTGCCACTCCATGAGAGTGTGTGGAGATTTTAGCATAATGGAAAGCAGGTAGAACAAGGATCAGACATATTTGGGTTTTTAACCTGATTTAACTCTGAATAAGTAATTAGTCATATAATTTTGAGAAAGAAACTGAAAAATAATTTTAAAAATATTATGACTTTTTGGGAACAAGTGCAGCATTTTTTTTAGTATTTTTTATAACTGTTCAAGATGTATTCAGTTTTTTAGAAATGTCTTCCTCCTACTCTTGTTGCTAGCTCCCCTCCAGAGTAGCAGCCACTAGCAGTTTCTTATATATCGTTCAACACATAATTTATGCATATACATAAACTATATATAATTGTGCACAAATGTTAGTATGGTTATATCGCTTTGGCACCTTGAAATTTTCATTTAATGTATTTTTGAGATCACTGCACATCAGTTGATTTGTATATGCCTCATATGTAACACAGCATTACAAAGATATATCTCAATATAATCAATCCTCTATTGATGTGCAAATACCAGGGTTGTTTCTGATCTCTTATAATTCAAACAATCCAACAATGAGTAACTTTGTACAGGTATTATGTCATCTTTTGAGATGATATCTGTAGTATAAATTGTTAAAATGGAAATTATGGTTTTGATGGTTATAATGAACTTAAAGCTTTTATTTTAATCTCCACAGAGTAGTTTTCAAACTTTTTAGTCTCAAAAGTCCTTTATAGTTTTTTTTTAAAAGATTTTTAAATTTTTAAGCAATCACTATGCCCTACATGGGGCTCGAACTTACAACCCTGAGATCTAGAGTCACATGCTCTACTGAGCCAGCCAGGGGTTCTGAGAATCCCTATAGTCTTAAAAACTGAGGATCTCAACAAGCTTTGTTTATGTGGGTTATACTGATAGGTATTTATATCAGAAATTAAGACTGAGAAATATTTAGTAAGTCAAAAATATAGTCATAAATTTATATACAGTAAAAATCACATTTTCATGAAAAATAACTATTTTCCAAAGCAAAAATGTTTTGCAAGAAGAGTGGCATTCTCTGACTGAACAGAAAAAAGTTGGATTTTCATGCTGCTTTTGTACTCAATCTGTTGTTTTGGATGACAAATGTGAAAATATATAGTTGCAGGAAGTATTTTAATAGTTTCTTCAGATAACTCTGGAACTTCTTTCATACTACCACAAAAACTCAGCAAGTGATAATTTCTTAAAGATTAGTCCAATGAAGAATACAGAGCCAAGCAATGAAGTTTTCTTACTGTTAAATAAAATCTAGTAGTCTACTTTGCATTTTGAATGGATTTTACTATTGCATGACTTTGTAAAACCACATGTCAAACATTTAGAAGATAGTGGTTCACTGAACCACTGAGTGGTTATGTGGTTATGAAACTGAGTTATGTAGATATTCCAAGTGTTGAAATAATTCATTATACAATATCAAAAATTCCCATTTGTTAATATCACCACCTATCTTATTTCAAAAAGGTTTTTAAGCATTGGGAAGCTGTCAGTTCATGGTAGCAGGTTATGGTTTTCTAAAATCCCAATTTTTGCTTGAGACATTAAATTTTATCATTGGCACCTTCCCATTAGTTGTTATCTCGAAGGGACAAGTTAGTTTTGTTCATTTTATTTTATTTTATTTTTTTTTTAATTTTTTAATTTTTATTTATTTATGCTAGTCACAGAGAGAGAGAGAGAGAGAGGCAGAGACATAGGCAGAGGGAGAAGCAGGCTCCATGCAGGGAGCCCGACGTGGGATTCGATCCCGGGTCTCCAGGATTGCGCCCTGGGCCAAAGGCAGGCGCCAAACCGCTGCGCCTCCCAGGGATCCCAGTTTTGTTCATTTTAGAGAAGATGTCTACTAAACCCCAAGTGAGAATGACTGTTTTCTGTTTCAGTTGTTCTTTCAAGTAAAAAAATGGTACAACACTAAAAAAAAAAAGTGGTTAGTTCAGATTACAACATAATCACCCTAGAGCTTTTCATCAAGACAACCATCATGCTCAGTTTTATGCACATATTTCCTGACATAGAGTATTAAAAGGGTGTGTACTTGAGTCAAGATCTAATAAAATTATTTTTCACTGCTTCATTGAAAACATTCTTGAGTCAAACTGTTTTTCTTATTTCTCCTTTAACACTGTGAGTGTATAATGGTGAAGAATGCATGGTAATGCATTGCATGCTAATAAAAAGTGGTGCTACTGCTTTGGTTTGTGCTAAATGGCAAGCAGCTTTACTCACTATTGCTTTTACATTATCAGAGCTAATGTCAACACTGTGAAAAAGGCCAATTGCATCTTAATACTACTATGCAGATAGTTTTGGCCTTATGGACACCCTGAAAGAGTTGCAGGAAGCCTCCCTCCACTCCTAATCCCAGGTCTATACTTTAGACTATACTTTGAGCATCTTCACTAGAGAGGTTGCACCAATAAGTGAATCACCAAATACTCTGATTGTTGCCACACTGATAAGTGAAAATGGTATTTCACCGTAGTCTTAATTTTTAGTTTTCTTATTAAAATGTTGGTCTTTTTCCTGCCAATTTACAAGAGTGTATTCTACATTAAGAAAATTGTTCTTTTGTCTGTGATTTATTAATACTTTTCTTTGTAGCATCTAGGTTTTCCTTTTAAGTTAATAAGGCCTTTGAAATTCACAGTACTTGGGGACATTATTGTTGCTTTTAGGTCTTTGATTCATCTAGAGTTTATTCTGACTTAAGCTGTGAGTTATGATCCTACTGCACTTTTACAGAGATGGATATATCCAGTTGTCCCATACCACTTACTGAATGATCTAGTTTTCGGGAAACTCATTATCTCTGAATTGTCTTTATCTGTACAATGATCAAAAGGAACATAATTTGGCTACTGCAAAGGGTCATTATGAAGATTAAATGGGAAAAGAATTTGGGAAATACTATAAAAGAGTAAACAACTATAACAGAATACATTATTTCTATATATCCCCCTTATCACAATGTGTACTTAGGACAGTGGTATACTGTGCTTAGTAGGTGGACAAGAGAGTAAAAAAAAAATGTGTAACTCCTAAAAGAACAGACTGGTTTTTTGCACTTCCAGGACCCACTTAATGGTTATAGTAGTAAACACTGAAACATTTGGTCATGAAAAATTAAAGTAACAATTTAGGATTTGATGAATGTCACTCCATAGATGGAAAAAAAATTAAGTAAAATGGCTGAATATTTAGATCTATAACCTGGAACTCTTGAGTTCAATAACAAAAATAAATCAGTAATTTCTGAATTACAGAGTAGAACAAGTTATGACAGCTCAAACGGGGAATAAGTCAAAATGATTCCTTCCACCATCTGGAAAATTTACTCATGGATGGCTATAGCATACGCAAGATATAAATACCACAAGTCACACAACTAATTAATGTTAGAAGGTTCTAAATAGAATTCAAGGCTTTAACTTTTAACACAAGGCTGAAAGATTTCTGTATTGGACTTTTAAAATTGAATTTCTTGCTAAAATAGACCCAGAATATAAGTAGAAGTAACAGCTTTCCCATCACATTTGTCAAGAGGCATGTGAGACATATGACAGATAATGTATTCATATATTAAACTACATTTTTTGGTGATTATTAATATAAAGCTAGAAAAACACATGCTAAAATAAAAAACCATTTACCAAAAATCCATTTCCTTATTTCCATTTTAAGATATGAAGTATATCACTTTATATTTTTCAGAATATGGAAATAAGCGAGATTACTGATGCAGAAATAAGTTGAATCTGATACAAAAACTATTAAAATAGCCAAATTAGACCTTTAAAGAAAGTAAAACTCATATTTTTAAAATGATAAACTATATAAAAAAGAGAGCATGAATGAAACTATTAAATTTCTTTAGCTTTTTAAAAAATGCTCGTAAACCTATGAGAAATAGTTGCTGTATTACTTAAAAAAAGAGAAAAAAGAATATATTATCACATTATCATGTGAAAGTCAATGTTTTTTCAAAATATTCATTTTTAAATGACATAAATGACAGAATTATGAATATGAACATCAGTTTACTTAATTTTGTTTCAGATGTTGAATAGCATATAGGTTGATTTTTAATTATGCTCATATAAGCATAGTATTAATGTATGTATGTGACTGAAGACTTCTACAAAGTACCAGGGCCTTAACAATTTCACTGAGAGAAACACATATTGTCAAAGAATATGAATGTGATCAAGATAGAGAAATTATAATTCTTTAAGATGCTGCTTGTTACTATCAGACATGGTAATGCTGGAAAGCATTAGGCAGGACCAAGAATATACAAAATGACCAAATTTGCTTTAATATATGTTCAGGCTTTGTGAGTAGATAGTCATGAAATAGGACTTTCATAATGACTGAGATTTCTCTTGTCAATTCTATTATTTCTTCTTGAAATGATAAAATATTTTTCCTTGTCATTTAAATACCTAAATATCTATTAGGCTTTAATGTCTCCTGAAACTTATCTGCTGATGCTTCTTTCTGTTTTGCTGAATAAGCGGATTCTTTGACCACGATGTCTTAGTAATTTTCTTTCCTTATTAGGAATTTTAGAAAAGTCATGGCATATTTCACTTTTTGTTCTGCGTTTTCCTTGCTCTATTATCTGAACAAAGGTAAAAATTACCTGTTTTGGTGAGAAGGAAGTAACAGGGTAAAGAGGCCTAATTCCAGCCTAGTCATCAGCAGGTACATGATAGTGGAAATGTCTCCTACTAAACATTCTGCATGGCGATGGCCTTGTTTATTTTACATCTGAAACTGGGAGGTGGGTGAATGGAGGAAGGCTTAAACAGATTATTCTTAAGATTCTTATGATTAAATCTGTAACTCTGTACCTATTATTTTATATTAGTTATCAAATATGCTGTGCCACTATAATTCTTACCTTGTTACCAAAAATGAACACAGTATGTTTATTTAAGTATGTACAGTGAATTCTTCCATAATGTTCATGTATCATATAAAATGAAGACAAATATTAATATTAATAATGCTTTAAACATCTTGAATATATCTTTACATAGCAACCAAATATAATTCAAAACCAATTTGATAACACAGAAAAAAATCTATTCTACTTGTTATGTAATTGATTAGCATACTTTAACATCCTCCTTATTTTCCACTATGTTGAGTAATATTTAAAGAGTATTACTTTATTTATTTACTTCAGAGTGCTCTCAACATAACATGAAATGATTTAAACATAAAAACCCACACTTGCAAAAATGGTAGCAAAATGACTCAAACTCTTGTTTTGTTTTGCTTTTTTTTTATAATTTTTATTTATTTATGATAGTCACACAGAGAGAGAGAGAGAGAGAGAGAGAGAGTCAGAGACACAGGCAGAGGGAGAAGCAGGCTCCATGCACTGGGAGCCCGACGTGGGATTTAATCCCGGGTCTCCAGGATAGTGCCCTGGGCCAAAGGCAGGCGCCAAACTGCTGCGCCACCCAGGGATCCCTCAAACTCTTGCTTTGATAAGGAAGCAAACAATGACAGTATAAGTAAAATTAGTTTATTTAATAAAATCTTTAAACTCAAGAGCTTTAAATAAATCTAACAATCTAGTATTTACATTTGGGGAGGGGTCAGAATCAAAATATGTATGATGTTGTCCCAGATAATTCTTGGGATACAGACATGTTTGGGTGTAGTAGAAACGACAATGAAATATTGTAGAAATATTTTGCTTTTAAGTCTGTTTAGTTAGTAAGACGCTTGGCTAATTCAGTTTTTTCATCCATAATATGAAAAGGCTAGATTCCGTGACATTCTAAAATGCTATCCATAGAAGTTAAGATGGTGGAGAAGCAGGAGGACCCTGATCTTTCCTCGTCTCTTGAACACAGCTGCATTGAGGTCAGATCTCTTGGAACACCCAGGAAATTGATCTGAGAAGGAAGAAGGATCACCATGGTTGGAGAGAGATAATGTGGCAGGTGTGAGGTGTGTGGAAGTGAATTGAGGGAGAGAAAAACTGCATGTGGCAGAGGGGAATGAACTCTTTCCTGGGAAGAGAAAGAGAGAGGGTTTGACAGAGTGTGGCATCGGTTCACACAAGAAGAAAACCTCTCTGGCCATAGACTGGGGAGCCAGAGGAACTGAGTGTTGCAGGATTTTTTTTTTTTGCAAACAGTGTGTATGGAGCTCAATCTCTGAGGTTTTAGAAGTGTGCAACTTTTACTGGAGCTTTGGTTCACACTTCTGAGGAGCAAGGAGGGCTCTGGTCTGGGAATACACATGAAATGGTGTAGGGATCTCCTGGAGTTGCACTGGGAGGGATCGTTCCCCTTCCTGGAGTACACTTGGAAAAGGGTATATTGCTCCTGTAAGTACAAAAGACCCTGCAGGCACCAGTATATGGCCTTTCATTGGCAGGGGACAAAAGCATGCAAGAAGGTGGGTAATCAGGATACTGCTTTTCCTGGTGCTACACCATAGATTCTGGGCATTGAGGAGGCGTGGGACTGTTTTTCTGGGACAAAGGTCACTAATCACAGCAAAGCAAGGCTCTAATCCTGAGGAGGAAGCAGATCCTAGCTGTGCCAACTCCATTAAGATCTGGAGTTTTGAATCCCAGTTGTGTCAAAGATAGAACCCAGGAGACTTGTGGCATCGAAGAACCGTCACTTTTCTGTGAAGGTTTCCTGAACAATGGGGCAGGTGTGAGATCCTCTCACCCCTGTCCTGGGATAAGAGGGTGGTATGTTGCCATTTTACCCTCACTACTAACAAGGTGGGACATTGGAGAGCAACACAGAGGCCATCAGTGGAAGCCACTTACATCAAACACTGCACTTCCTGTGCTTGGCAAATGCATTTTTACTAGGACAGGACTGACTCTGGGCCAGCACAGCAGGCCTCTTCCTCAGAAGATCAGCAAATCTACTGATCATACAGTGCTTCAAAATGTCCCCTTCAATTCTGGTGGAAATAGGACCAGGCTGTATTTTTTCCCCCCATTCCTTTTTGTTCCTTTGGAATCAGGCTTACAGTGTTTTGTTAGTATGTTTCTAATTTTCTTTTCTCTGTCTCTCTTTTTGATCGAGCTTCTGTTTTTCTTTTTTCTTTCTTTATATTTTGTTGGAATCAGGCTTACAGTTTTTTGATTGTCTGTTTTTTTGTTTGTACCTTTCCCTTTACGCTTTTATTTTTGGATCAGGCTTTCCTCCCTCACCTCGCAGGCCTGTTTTCACAAACAGATCAAAGCACACCTAGATAAAGGTCCAAACACTTCCCACTACCAGCAAGGAGGAACTCTGTGGAGGACTGACATGTGGGAAAGAGCAGCCAAAATACAACAGCACCACAAACACTTCCTGAAGCTCCAGGCTGTGGAGAGTGTATGACTTCTTTTAAATATCGGTGCAGGAAACATAACAGGCTTCCACAACACATGAAAGACAGAAACTTAGCCAAAATGACAAGACAGAGGAATCCTTCTCAAAAGAAAGGTCAGGAGGATATCAAAGCCAGGGACTTGTGCAAAACAATAGAAGCAATATATCTGAAGAAGAATTTATAAAAACAGTCATAAGAATATTAGCTGGACCTGAAAAAAAAGCACAGAAGACACCAGAGAAGCCCTTACTGCAGAGATAAAAGACCTAAAAAATAGCCAAAGTAAAAAATGCTACAACTGAGATGTAAAACAGATTGGATATAATCACATTGAGGACCGAAGAAGCAGAAGAGAGAATAGGCAGTAAAGAAGATAAAATTATGGAAAATAATGAACCAGAAAAGAAGATGGAAAGAAAACTGTTAGATCACAAATACAGATGTAGGGCACTCAGCAATTCATTAAAGTGGATCATATCATATCACAGGAGTCCCAGAAGAAGAGCAAGAAAAACGGGCAGAAGGTTTATTTGAACAAATTATAGCTGAGAACTTCTCCGAATCTGGAGAAGGAAAACAGGAATTCAAGTCCAAGAGGCAGAAAGAATTTTTTCCAAAAAAAAAAAAAAAAAAAAAAGTCAATGCCTATTGGCATATCATAGTGAAACCTGCAAAATACAAAGATAAAGAGAGAATTCTTAAAGCAGCTAGGGGAAAAGGTCCTTAGCCTACAAAGGAGAACACATAAAGTTAAGAGCACACCTGTCCACAAAAACTTGGCAGGCCAAAAGAAAGTGGCATGATATATTCAACATACTAAACGGGAAAAATATGAAGCCAAGAATACTCTATCCAGCAAGGCTGCCATTCAGAATAGAAGGAAAAAGAGCTTCTAAGACAAGCAAAAACTAACAGAGTTCATGAACACTAGCCCAGCTCTGCAAGAAATATTAAAGGAGACCCTTGGAGCAGGAGAGACCAAAAGTAAAGAAGACTAGAAAGGAACAGAAACAACATACAGCAACAGCGACTTTACCGGTAAATAATGCCGCTAATTTCACATCTTTCAATAATTACTCTGAATGTAAATGGACTCAGTGCTTCAATCAAAAGACACAGGGTATCAGAATGGATATGTAGCTCACAAGAAATTCATTTTAGACACAAAGACACCTCCAGATTGAAAACGAGGGGGTAGAGAATCATTTATCATGCTAGTGGAATCAAAAGGAAGGTGGAGTAGCAATATTTATATTAGACAAACTAGATTTTAAACCAAAGACTGTAATGAGATAAAGAAGGACACTATATCATGATAGAAGTCTATCTGTCAAGAAGATCTAACACTTGTAAATATTGTGGGAGTAGCCAAACATATTCATCAAAAAAACTAACTTAAAGGAACTCATTGATAACAATACAATAATAGCAGGGGACTTTAACACCCCACTCACAGCAATGGACAGATGATGCAAACAGAAGATGGATTTAACAGATATATTCAGAGGCTTTCATCCTAAAGTAACAATATACATTTTTTTTTCAAATGCACTTGGTATATTCTCCTGGTAGATTACATACTGGGTCACAAATAATGACTCAACCAGTACAAAAAGACAGATCATGCCATGCATATTTTCAGAACAAAATGATACGAAACTTCAAGATAACGACAAGAGAGACTTGGAAGAACCACAAGTAGGGGGAGGGGCAAGATGGCGGAAGAGTAGGGTCCCCAAATCACCTGTCCCCACCAAATTACCTAGATGACCTTCAAATTATCCTGAAAATCTACGAATTCGGCCTGAGATTTAAAGAGAGAACAGCTGGAATGCTACAGTGAGAAGAGTTCGCGCTTCTATCAAGGTAGGAAGACGGGGGAAAAAGAAATAAAGAAACAAAGGCCTCCAAGGGGGAGGGGCCCGCGAGGAGCCGGGCTAAGGCCGGGGTGAGTGTCCCCAGGACAGGAGAGCTCCGTCCGGGAGAAGCAGGAGCTGCACCGACCTTCCCGGGCGGAAAGGCACCCGTGGGGAGTTAGAGGAGGACCCCAGGAGGGCGGGGGTGTCCTCAGGCTCCCTGGGACACTAACAGACACCTGCGCCCCGGTAGAGTGCGCCGAGCTCCCTAAGGGCTGCAGCGCGCACGGCTGGACCCGGGAGCAGCTCGGAGGGGCTCGGGCGGGGGCTCCGCGGAGGGGGCTGCGGGGCGGGGGCGCGAATCCAACAGCGCAGACCGGGAGCACAGGGCGCCGGGACACAGCCCACGATCCGGCCTCCCCCTGGAACAGGCAGAGGCCGGGAGGGCCCAGGACAGCAAGGACGCTCCTGCCCCGAGCTAAGCAGATCAGCGGCCGCGCCCCCGGAGCATCCAGGTCCTGTGGACAGAGAGCTCCATAGTTACTGCGGGGGCTGAAGCCTGGGCTCCAGAGCTGGCTCCGCCACTGTGGTTTTTCCTCCTGGGGCCTCACGGGGTAAACAACCCCCACTGAGCCCTGAACCAGGCAGGGGGCAGAGCGCAGCTCCCCTAAGTGCTAACACCTGAAAATCAGCACAACAGGCCCCTCCCCCAGAAGACCAGCTAGACGGACAAGTTCCAAGGGAAGCCAAGGGACTTAAAGTATACAGAATCAGAAGATACATCCCCGTTTTTGTTTTTGTTTTGTTTTTTTTTTTGCTTTTTGATTTCTGTTTGCTTCCCCCACCCTTTTTTTCCTCTTTCTTTTTCTTTCTGTTTTTCTTTTTTTTCTTCCTTTTTTCTTTTTCTCTTTTCTTTCCTTCTTTCTCTCCTCTCTTTTTCTCCTTTTCCCAATACAATTTGCTTTTTGGCCACTCTGCACTGAGCAAAATGACTAGAAGGAAAACCTCACCTCAAAAGAAAGAATCAGAAACAGTCTTCTCTCCCACAGAGTTACAAAATCTGTATTACAATTCAATGTCAGAAAGCCAATTCAGAAGCACTATTATACAGCTACTGGTGGCTCTAGAAAAAAGCATAAAGGACTCAAGAGACTTCATGACTGCAGAATTTAGATCTAATCAGGGAGAAATTAAAAATAAATTGAATGAGATGCAATCCAAACTAGAAGTCCTAATGACGAGGGTTAATGAGGTGGAAGAACGAGTGAGTGACATAGAAGACAAATTGATGGCAAAGAGGGAAACTGAGGAAAAAAGAGACAAACAAAAGACCATGAGAATAGATTAAGGGAAATAAACGACAGCCTGAGGAAGAAAAACCTACGTTTAATTGGGGTTCCCGAGGGTGCCGAAAGGGCCAGAGGGCCAGAATATGTATTTGAACAAATCATAGCTGAAAACTTTCCTAATCTGGGAAGGGAGACAGGCATTCAGATCCAGGAAATAGAGAGACCCCCCCCCCCCAAATCAATAAAAACCGTTCAACACCTTGACATCTAATAGTTAAGCTTGCAAATTCCAAAGATAAAGAGAAGATCCTTAAAGCAGCAAGAGACAAGAAATCCCTGACTTTTATGGGAAGGAGTATTAGGGTAACAGCAGACCTCTTCACAGAGACCTGGCAGGCCAGAAAGGGCTGGCAGGATATATTCAGGGTCCTAAATGAGAAGCACATGCAACCAAGAATACTTTATCCAGAAAGGCTCTCATTCAAAATGGAAGGAGAGATAAAGAGCTTCTAAGACAGGCAGGAACTGAAAGAATATGTGACCTCCAAACCAGCTGCAAGAAATTTTAAGGGGGACTCTTAAAATTCCCCTTTAAGAAGAAGTTCAGTGGAACAATCCATAAAAACAAGGACTGAATAGATATCATGATGACACTAAACTCATATCTTTCAGTAGTAACTCTGAACGGGAACGGGCTTAATGACCCCATCAAAAGGCGCAGGGTTTCAGACTGGATAAAAAAGCAGGACCCATCTTTTTTGCTGTCTACAAGAGACTCATTTTAGACAGAAGGACACCTACAGCCTGAAAATAAAAGGTTGGAGAACAATTTACCATTCAAATGGTCCTCAAAAGAAAGCAGGGGTAGCCATCCTTATATCAGATAAACTAAAATTTACCCCAAAGACTGTAGTGAGAGATGAAAAGGACACTATATCATACTTTAAGGATCTATCCAACAAGAGGACTTAACAATCCTCAATATATATGCCCCGAATGTGGGAGCTCCCAAATATTTAAATCAATTAATAACCAAAGTGAAGAAATACTTAGATAATAATACACTTATACTTGGTGACTTCAATCTAGCTCTTTCTATACTAGATAGGTCTTCTAAGCACAACATCTCCAAAGAAACGAGAGCTTTAAATGATACAATGGACCAGATGGATTTCACAGATATCTACAGAACTTTACATCCAAACCCAACTGAATACACATTCTTCTCAAGTGCACATGGAACTTTCTCCAGAATAGACCACATACTGGGTCACAAATCGGGCCTGAACCGATACCAAAAGATTGGGATCGTCCCCTGCATATTCTCAGACCATAATGCCTTGAAATTAGAACTAAATCACAACAAGAAGTTTGGAAGGACCTCAAACACGTGGCGGTTAAGGACCATCCTGCTAAAAGATGAAAGGGTAAACCAGGAAATTAAGGAAGAATTAAAAAGATTCATGGAAACTAATGAGAATGAAGATACAACCTTTCAAAATCTTTGGGATGCAGCAAAAGCAGTCCTAAGGGGGAAATACATTGCAATACAAGCATCCATTCAAAAACTGGAAAGAACTCAAATACAAAAGCTAACCTTACACATAAAGGAGCTAGAGAAAAAACAGCAAATAGATCCTACACCAAGCAGAAGAAGAGAGTTAATTAAGATTCGAGCAGAACTCAACGAAATCGAGACCAGAAGAACTGTGGAACAGATCAACAAAACAAGGAGTTGGTTCTTTGAAAGAATTAATAAGATAGATAAACCATTAGCCAGCCTTATAAAAAGAAGAGAGAGAAGACTCAAATTAATAAAATCATGAATGAGAGAGATCACTACCAACACCAAGGAAATATAAACGATTTTAAAAACATATTATGAACAGCTATACACCAATAAATTAGGCAATCTAGAAGAAATGGACACATTCCTGGAAAGCCACAAACTACCAAAACTGGAACAGGAAGAAATAGAAAACCTGAACAGGCCAATAACCAGGGAGGAAATTGAAGCAGTCATCAAAAACCTCCCAAGACACAAAAGTCCAGGGCCAGATGGCTTCCCAGGGGAATTCTATCAAATGTTTAAAGAAGAAACCATACTTATTCTACTAAAGCTGTTTGGAAAGATAGAAAGAGATGGAGTACTTCCAAATTCGTTCTATGAGGCCAGCATCACCTTAATTCCAAAACCAGACAAAGACCCCACCAAAAAGGAGAATTACAGACCAATATGAATTACATCCTGATGAACATGGATGCAAAAATTCTCAACAAGATACTAGCCAATAGGATCCAATAGTACATTAAGAAAATTATTCACCATGACCAAGTAGGATTTATCCCCGGGACACAAGGCTGGTTCAACACTCGTAAAACAATCAATGTGATTCATCATATCAGCAAGAGAAAAACCAAGAACCATATGATCCTCTCATTAGATGTAGAGAAAGCATTTGACAAAATACAGCATCCATTCCTGATCAAAACTCTTTAGAGTGTAGGGATAGAGGGAACATTCCTCAACATCTTAAAAGCCATCTACAAAAAGCCCACAGCAAATATCATTCTCAATGGGGAAGCACTGGGAGCCTTTCCCCTAAGATCAGGAACACGACAGGGATGTCCACTCTCACCACTGCTATTCAACATAGTACTGGAAGTCCTAGCCTCAGCAATCAGACAACAAAAAGACACTAAAGGCATTCAAATTGGCAAAGAAGAAGTCAAACTCTCCCTCTTCGCCGATGACATGATACTCTACATAGAAAACCCGAAAGCCTCCACCCCAAGATTACTAGAACTCATACAGCAATTCGGTAGCGTGGCAGGATACAAAATCAATGCCCAGAAATCAATGACATTTCTATACACTAACAATGAGACTGTAGAAAGAGAAATTAAGGAGTCAATCCCCTTTACAATTGCACCCAAAAGCATAAGATACGTAGGAATAAACCTAACCAAAGAGGTAAAGGATCTATACCCTAAAAACTATAGAACACTTCTGAAAGAAATTGAGGAAGACACAAAGAGATGGAAAAATATTCCATGCTCATGGATTGGCAGAATTAATATTGTGAAAATGTCAATGTTACCCAGGGCAATTTACACGTTTAATGCAATCCCTATCAAAATACCATGGACTTTCTTCAGAGAGTTAGAACAAATTATTTTAAGATTTGTGTGGAATCAGAAAAGACCCCGAATAGCCAGGGGAGTTTTAAAAAAGAAAACCAAATCTGGGGGCGTCACAATGCCAGATTTCAGGTTGTACTACAAAGCTGTGGTCATCAAGACAGTGTGGTACTGGCACAAAAACAGACACATAGATCAATGGAACAGAATAGAGAACCCAGAAGTGGACCCTGAACTTTATGGTCAACTAATGTTCGATAAAGGAGGAAAGACTATCCACTGGAAGAAAGACAGTCTCTTCAATAAATGGTGCTGGGAAAATTGAACATCCACATGGAGAAGAATGAAACTAGACCACTCTCTTTCACCATACACAAAGATAAACTCAAAATGGATGAAAGATCTAAATGTGAGACAAGTGTCCATCAAAATCTTAGAGGAGAACACAGGCAACACCCTTTTTGAACTTGGCCACAGTAACTTCTTGCAAGATACATCCATGAAGGCAAGAGAAACAAAAGCAAAAATGAACTATTGGGACTTCATCAAGATAAGAAGCTTTTGCACAGCACAGGATACAGTCAACAAAACTAAAAGACAACCTACAGAATGGGAGAAGATATTTGCAAATGACATATCAGATAAAGGGCTAGTTTCCAAGATCTATAAAGAACTTATTAAACTCAACACCAAAGAAACAAACAATCCAATCATGAAATGGGCAAAAGACATGAAGAGAAATCTCACAGAGGAAGACATAGACATGGCCAACATGCACATGAGAAAATACTCTGCATCAGTTACCATCAGGGAAATACATATCAAAACCACAATGAGATACCACCTCACACCAGTGAGAATGGGGAAAATTAATAAGACAGGAAACAACAAATGTTGGAGAGGATGTGGACAAAGGGGAACTCTTTTGCATTGTTGGAAATGTCAACTGGTACAGCCACTCTGGAAAACTGTATGGAGGTTCCTCAAAGAGTTAAAAATAGACCTGCCCTACGACCCAGAAATTGCACTGTTGGGGATTTACCCCAAAGATTCAGATGCAATGAAACGCCAGGACACCTGCACCCCGATGTTTCTAGCAGCAATGGCCACAATAGCCAAACTGTGGAAGGAGCCTCGGTGTCCATCGAAAGATGAATGGATAAAGAAGATGTGGTTTATGTATACAATGGAATATTACTCAGCCATTAGAAATGACAAATACCCACGATTTGCTTCAACGTGGATGGAACTGGAAGGTATTATGCTGAGTGAAGTAAGTCAATCGGAGAAGGACAAACTTTGTATGTTCTCATTCTCTTGGGGAATATAAATAATAGTGAAAGGGAATATAAGGGAAGGGAGAAGAAATGTGTGGGAAATATCAGAAAGGGAGACAGAACATAAAGACTCCTAACTCTGGGAAATGAACTAGGGGTGATGGAAGGGGAGGAGTGCGGGGGGTGGGGGTGAATGGGTGACGGGCACTGAGGGGGGCACTTGACAGGATGAGCACTGGGTGTTATTCTGTATGTTGGTAAATTGAACATCAATAGAAAATAAATTTATTATTAAAAAAAAAGAACCACAAGTAAATGGAACTTAAAGAACATCCTACTGAATAATTAATGGGTCAACCAGGAAATTAAAGAAGGTTTTAAAAAATACATGGAAGCAAATGAAAATGGAAACACATTCCAAAACCTGTGGAATGCAGCAGAGGCAGTCATAAGAGGGACGTATATAGCAATACAGGCCTTCCTCAAGAAGCAAGAAAAGTCTCAAATACTCAACCTAACCTTACATATAAAGAAGCTGGAAAAAGAACAGCCAATAAAGCCTAAAACCAGTCGAAGAAGGAAAATAAGAAAGATTAAAGCAGAAATCAATGATATAGAAATAAAAAACATGGTAGAAGAGAACAATGAAAGTAGGAGCAGATTCTTTCAAAGAATTAAAGATTGGTAAATCCCTGGCCAGAATTACCAATCATGAATGAAAAAGGTGAGATCACAACAAACACCACAGAAATACAATTATAATTACATTTTATTACAATTATGCCAACAAATTGGGCAATTTGGAGGAAATGGATAAATTCCTAGAAACATATAAACTACCAAAACTGAAACAGGAAGAAACAGAAAATCTAAATAGACTCATCATAACCAGCTAAAGCACTGAATTAGTAATAAAAAAAATCTCCAAGCAAACAAGAGCCCAGGGCCAGCCAGATGCCTTCCCAGGGGAATTCTGCCAAACATTTAAAGAAGAATTAATACCTATTCTCAAACTGTTCCAAAAAATAGAAATGGTAGGAAATCTTCCAAACTCATTCTATGAGCCAGCATTACCTTGATTCCAAAGCCAGACAAGGACCCCACCAAAAAGGAGAATCACAGACCAATATCCCTAATGAACATGGATGCAACTAATGTCAACAAGATACAAGCTAATCCAATCCAACAGTACATTAAAAGGATTATTCACTACCATCAAGTGGAATTTATTCCAGGGCTGCAAAGGCAGTTCAATATATGCAAATCAATCAACATGATACAGCATGTTAAGGATAAGGAAAGGATTAAGAACCAAATGATCCTCTTAATAGATTCAGAAAAAGCATTTGACAAAGTATAGCATTCTTTCTTGAGAAAACCCTCCACAAGGTAGGGATAGAGGGATCATATGAAAACATCATAAAGGCATGTATGAAAGACCCACAGCTAACACAATGCTCAGTGAAGAAAAACGGACAGCTTTTAACCTAAGGTCAAGAACACAAGAGGGATGCCCACTCTCAGCACTGTTGTGAAATACAGTGCTGGAAGTCCTAGCCTCAGCAATCAGACAATAAAAAGAAGTAAAAGGCACTGAAACCACTAAGGAAGAAGTCAAACTTCCATTCCTCACAGATGATGTAGAAAACCTGAAAGACTCCATTAAAAAATTGCTACAACTAATACATAAAATCAGCAGAGTCTCAGGATATAAAATCATTATACGTAAGTCTGTTGCATTTCTATACACCAATAATGAAGCAAAAGAAAGAGAAATCAAGGAATCAATCCTATTTATGATTGTACCAAAACCCATAAAATACCTCGGAATCAACCTAACTAAAGAGGTAGAAGATCTGAAAACTATACAACACTTATTTTTTAAAAAGATTTTATTTATTCATGAGAGACATAGAGAGTGAGAGGCAGAGACAGAGGCAGAGGGAGAAGCAGATTCCATGCAGGAAGCCTGATGTGGGACTTGATCCTGGGACTCTGGGATCATTCCCTGGGCCAAAGGTAGACGCTCAACCACTGAGCCACCTAGGGATCCCCAGACCAGATTTTAAAACGCATCCTGAAGCCGTAGGAATCTAAGTGGTGTGGAACAGATGAGTGGCACGGGAAAGTACAGAAAGGGATGTGAAATAGAGCCTGAAATTCAGTGTATGAGAGAGGTGTCACTGCACGTCCGTGGAGGACCGATGGATCACTCAGTAACTGGAGTTGGGATGATGTGGCAACCATCCTGGAGAAAGGAAATTGGATCCCTGTCCTCCTAAAGCCAGGCGTCCCCATATAGCATTTATGAAAGAAAAGGAAGAAAACTCAATGAAATGGAGAAGAACAAATATTGTTAAATATCTATACTACCCAAAGCAATCTACACATTCATTGTAAACCCTATCCAAATAACACCAGCATTTTTTAGAGGTCTAAAGTAAACAATCCTAAAAAGTGTATAGAACCACAGAAGACCCCAAATAGCTAAAGTGCTATTTGGAGGCAGCACAATTCCAGATTCCAAACAGTATTACAAAGCTGTAATCACCAAGATAGTATGGTAATGGCACAAAAACAAGACACATAGATCAACAGAACTGAACAGAGGACCCAAAAATGGACCCTCAACTCTATGGTTGTTAATCTTCAACAAAGCAGGAAAGAATATTCAATATAAAAAAGACAGTTTCGGGCAGCCTGGGTGGCTCAGCGATTTAGCGCCGCCTTCAGTCCAGGGTGTGATCCTGTAGACCTGGGATTGAGTCCCACATCAGGCTCCCTGCATGGAGCCTGCTTCTCCCTCTGCCTGTGTCTCTGCCTCTCTGTCTCTCTCTATGTCTCTCATGAATAAATAAATAAAATTAAAAAAAAGTTGCTTCAACAAATGGTGCTGTGAAAATTGGACAAGAACATGCTGAAGAATGAAACCAGACCACTTTTCTAGATCATACACAAAAGTAAACTCAAAATGGATGAAAAAGACTGAAATCCATCAAATTCTTAGAGGAGTCAATAGGCAACAACCTCTGTGACCTTGGCCATAGCAACTTCTTACTAGACGCATCTCCCTAGGCAAAAGAAACAAAAGCAAAAATGATCTACTGGGACTTCATCAAGATAAAATGGTTCTGCACAGGAAAGATAATAATCAATAAAACTAAAAGGTAACCTAGAGAATGGGAGAAGATATTTGCAAATGACATATCAAATAAAGTGCTAATAAACAAAATCTATAATGAACTTATCAAACTCAACACAGAAAAAACAAAAATCCAGTCAAGAAATAGGCAGAAGTCATGAACAGACATTTGTTTGAAGAAGACATACAATAGCTAACAGGCACATGAAAAAATGCTCAACATCTTCAGCATCAGGGAAATACAAATTGAAACCACAATGACTTACCACCTCACACCATCAGAATGGCTAAAATTAACAAGTCAACAGACTTCATGAGGATGTAGAGAAAGTGGAACCCTTACACTGTGGTGGGAATGTAAACTGGTACAGCCACTGTGGAACACGGTATATGGTTGGTTCTTTAAAAAATGAAATATAAAATTACCCTACAACCCAGTAATCACACTCCTAGGTATTTATCCAAAGGATACAAAAATATTGATTTGAAGGAGCCACATACACCACTGTTTATAGCAGCAATGTCCACAAAAATCCAAAATATGTAAAGAGCCGAGATGTCTATGAATGAAGAAGATGTGAATATGCACACACACACACACAGGAATGTTACTTGGTCATTTAAAATCGTGCCGTTTGCAAGGATGTGGATGGAACTACAGGGTATCATGTTAAGTGAAATAAATCAGTCAGAGAATGACAAATATTGTATGATTTTACTCACGTGGAATTTAAGAAACAAAACAGATGAACATAGGGAAAGGAAAAGAAAAATAAAATAAGATAAAGACAGAGAAGGAGGAAAACATAAGAGATTTTTAAATAAAGGGAACAAACTGAAAGTTGCTGTAAGGAAGGTGGGTGGGGGAATGGGACAATTGGGGGATGGGCATTAATGAAGGCACTTGATGTAATAAGCACTGGGTGTTATGCTCAACTGGTGAATCACTAAATTCTACTGCTGAAAGTAATAATATGCTCTATGTTAACTAAAATAAATTTAAGTAAATCTAAAATAAAGACAGATGCTTCTACACAATGTTGTTTCACAGAAACAAAAAATTAAGATAAAATGCCATCTACAGTGCACTTTCACTGAGGTCACAGTATAGTTTAACAGCAAGACTCAAGCATCACAGAGACCTGGGTTCAAAATTAGTTATCACTTAGTAGCAGTGCGACAGTGGGCAAGTTACTCATCATTCTTAGCCTTAATTTCTTTATTTGTTTTGGTTTGTTAAAAAATATTTTAATATTTATTTATTCATGTGAGACACACAGAGAGAGGCAGAGACACAGGCAGAGGGAGAAGCAGGCTCCATGCAGGGAACCCGACATGGGACTCGACCCTGGGACCCCGGGATCGGGCCCTGAGCCGGAGGCAGACGCTCAACCGCTGAGTCATGTAGGCATCCCTACTTCCTTTATTTGTAAAATGCATATTTCCTGAACCTTTCCTTGTAATATTAAATGATGACAATCATGACATCAGTTATAAATTTTATACATATATTATTTCCTTTAATGTTCATTACAAATACTATTGTGGTGCTATCCTATACTGTTACTTTCATTTAAGAGAAGAAATAAAGGTATCAAGATTAAGTAACTTGCCCATAAACAATGAGGTAATAAGAGCCAAAGTTAAACTGAGTCTAGAACCCCTATTTCTAGTTACTGAAATGCAAAATGGTTAGCACACAGAAGCTTAATATGAGATAGTTATTGTCAGTATAATGAATAGTCAAAGGGGTAAAATGTTGATACTAAAATGTCAAAACTATCGCTTTTATATAAACCAAGAATCCCCAATCTCCAAAACAGGGAAGGACTATGGCTATATAATTTCTTCTGGAGAGCATGAACGAGGGTGTTACCTTCACAGTACCTTCTGAAGTCTCCTGTCTAAATGGATGTTGATAATAACCACTAATTAAGGTTATCTTACAGCTTCTGGCTAGACTTATCTTTCTTTGAAATATGTATCTTTGGGAGATTCACATTTGAGATCCTTTTATAACTGGCAATATCTTAAATAAACATGAATAGTTTAGAAGTATTAATAAAGGATAAATTTCAGAAATATATAGATTCATATTCTTTTTTTTAAATTTTAGATGTTTTTAGATTCATATTCTTTTGAAAAATAAACTAGTCATGCTAATTTTGAAATTTTCATAAAAAAAGTATTTTAGAGGATTTTTGTCATTTGGTTGTATAATCAATGAGCTAATTAGCACTTTTCTCAGAAGATAAACATCTTTAATTCTCTTCATAACTATGGAGGAGTTCTAATTTCCATTGAGGACCAGAATTTATTTAGGACAGCTATTAAACAACCACGTACGCATCTTTATTAATACCAAAGAAGTTATTTATTAGGACATCAAGCTTTCAAGTCTTGACTCCCTATCTTTGAGAAGTTCCTTTTCCTACCTTATAATATTTTTTAATATTATATTTTAATTTAATTATAATAAATTTAATTTATATTTTAATTTAATTTTAATATTATATATATTTTTTATTTTTAAAAGATTTTATTTATTTATTCATGAGAGACACAGAGAGAGGCAGAGACACAGGCAGAGGGAGAATCAGGCTCCATGAAGGAAGTCCAATGTGGGACTCGATTCTGGGACTCCAGGATCACGCCCTGAGCTGATGATGGCAGATGGTTAACCGCTGAGCCACCGAGGCATTATAATATTATGAGACTGACGCGCTGCCTACTGCGCTAACGAGGCACCTGGCATTATAATATTAATAAAAGATTCTTCAGTATAGAACGCCTTAAACATTGCTGGTTTTTTCTGGTTTTGGTTGAATTTTGTTTCACTGGTTGGCTGTGAACTTCTTGTCAGAAGGATGGGGATAG
Source organism: Canis lupus familiaris (assembly GCF_011100685.1). Lineage (NCBI taxonomy): Eukaryota > Metazoa > Chordata > Mammalia > Carnivora > Canidae > Canis > Canis lupus. Next base: position 66,967,594 of record NC_049223.1, on the reverse strand, counting down.
ATGAAATAAACATTGATAACAGTGATAATACCATTACTCTCACAAAATACTCATTTTTGAAATTAAAATCTTTATTATCCATCCTTTTCAAAGGAGGAATAGTAAAACAAACTTTATGAAGTTGGTAAGTTCATAAGTGAACTGAACAATGACGTCTATAGTAATTGTGATCTCTAATTATTTCCTGTGCATTAATTAAAAGTAAAATATTCTACCTAATAAGAGGTATAAAGTTAGCCCTCATAACACTGTTTTATTCACATATTTTCCAAATTATTAATTCCTTTATTTTAAATAATCAGTCAATAGAATATATCAGCTTGAGTAGATTAATTTCTCACTGATTTAAAATTATATAATTTTAAATACAAAGGGCAATAAAAATTATACTCTTTACCTCTATCATTTACAGATGGGAAAATGAAGTATCAGAAAGATTAAATTATTTTTCCAGTATTACATGGAAAGGAAGAGTCAAGACCTGACCAGTCACATGTTCCTTCAACCATGCAGGAAATAGAGCCAGCTAATTACACAACTTGTTAGGCATAACTCACTGTACAACATCAGAATATTGATGTCATCTTTCCAACTACATTCTCCATTAGAGCAGCATTTGTTTAAAGGTGCCAGAGTTATCTGAAGAGTTATTCACCTGTGAAACAGCTGAAACATCATTTACTATATCATTTATAAATAGTTATTTTAATTATGTTCATAAACACTGAAAAAAAATAAAAACACTAAGCCAAAAGCTGTAGTTCTCAACTTTTTTTCCCACTCTGTTACAAAGGAAGGGTATTCTCTGGGATGGATGGGGAAAGAGAACAAATAATTCCTTAATATCTCTTAAGTCCCAGTAGAGGTTGTTTTTATAATATACTATCACATTTAATTCTGAAAAAACAAAAAAAGATAAAAAAAAACCCAATATTATCCTCATTTTATGGTTGAGGACAATGATCCTTGGTGATATTAACCACCCAGGCAAAAAGCCAGTGAGTAGCAGGTAAACCTGGGATTTGAAATTAAGTCTAAGTTCATTACTCAAGACTGTCTCCTTCCCTTCCTGAAACTGACATTTTCAAAGGTTCAACCTCACAAACAGCTGAGGAACACTGTTTTTCTCTGGATTTTAAGAGAGTGGACCATAATGAATACATTCTCAAATATGATTTTATCTTATTCTGAGTTCATCAGTTCAGGTGTAAGAAATATGAACATGTGTTCTAAAATATTTCACTTAGCAAAGCATATTAACAGTGCATTTATTAAGCACAATATAAAGTGGTTAAGTATCTTTCCTAAATTTATATAGTTACAGGTGGAGCAGAGATTCATACCAAAAACTGTCTGACTTTAGGCCCAAAGGCAAATTACTTTAGTTCATATAACTCAATTTTCTGATCCACAAAATGAGCTGAGTGGACATGAGAGCTCCTTAATACTTTAAGGGACTGGGCCTCTTTATCTTGCACCTAGAACAGGAAAATAAATGTATTCTTCATCACTGACTGGGTATTTACTAAGCAATATTAACCCTTAAAAACCTCAATGGCTCAAATTTAGAGTTTAAAAGTCATCAATTGTAAAACACACATCTGCATTATTTCACTGCAAACAGTATCTTACTAGATATTCCTAGTAGTATTTAAGACCTAGTATTCACCATATTGTTAAGTTGTCCCACCAACAGGTACTGTGAAAGAACAGTGTTAGTATATGAAGAGGATTTCAATTGTGTTTCACTTAATTTGATTAATTATTGGTTTTGCTAAGACAATGCTACTAATGCTACTTCCATCCAAAGAGCCTCTCTTAACAGAGAAGTGTATTTTTTCTTAGTTTCTTGATAAATGATGTTATTTCCCTGATGAGGAGTTATGGTTACAGGATATACACTTTATTCTATATTAAATAAACGACTGAATCTAGGGGCAATGAATTAAAAAAAAAAAAAACCAGACCAAGTAATTTCAGAAACTTAAACTAAATTTTTTAGTATAGGATTCATTTCTTGAAAACATGTTTCCAGCCAAATTATCTATCTTTATATGGGTGAAGAACTGTCAGCTAGATTATAATGCTGACACTTGGGTCTATGCAATTTCAACTCTGACAACCAAGAACTGTGCAGCTTCTTCTTCACCCTGAACTATAACAAATAATCATCAGTCAATATTACTATTGTCTCTCAAACAGGTTAAATTTTATACTATTCTCTTTACACACAAATATTATGATTAGAAAAATATTCTAAATAATCCACTGTTCTGAGATGAGAAAAAAAACATATTGATTACATATAACACTCAGGAACTTATTCAAAATTAACTTGAAATGAATCATAGTCCTACATGCAACAGGTAAAATTAGAAAATTTACAGAAAACAGGAGAAAATATTTTTGTCCTTGGTTTAGGCAAGGATTTCTTAGATATGGCACTAAAAGCATGATGAGTAAAAGGAAAATCTGATACACTGGACTTCAGAATATTTTAAAACTTTTGCTCTTCAAAGGAATCTATAAGAAAATGAAAAGATAAGCCACAGACTGAGAGAAAAGTTTTTCAAATCATGCATCTGAAATAAGATTCATATTGATAATATACGAAGTCCTACAACTGAATAAAACAACCAGGTTTTAAAAAAATGGACAAAGAATTGGAATAGATATTCCACTAGAGAAAATACTCAGACGGCATAAAAATACAAAAAAATGCTCAGCATCATTAATCATATTGGAAATGAAAATAAAAGGCAAAATAATATACTACTATACACTCAACAGAATGATTATAACAGAAAAAAATCACAATATTAAATGCTGACAAGGATGTGGAGAAATTGGAACCCCCATATACTGCTGGTAATAACTTAAAAAGATATAGCCACTTTGGAGAGCAGTTTGGCAACTTCATAAAAGCTAAGCATAAAAAAAAAAGCTAAGCATATATTTACCATACAGACCTAGTAATTTTACTCCTGGTAATAATAATGGAAAACCGAACCCATATGTCTACACAGTCTTTTAACCAAATTTTCATAGCAGGATTATTCATAATAGCTCCAAACTAAAACCATTCTAAAATGTTCATCAATGGGTGACAAAGGATAGTATACTCAATGGAATCCCACTAAGTAATAAAAAGGATCAAGTTACTGATACATACTACACCCTGAATAAACTTCAGAAACATGATGCTAACTGTAAAAAGCCAGAAATACTTTATGATTTCATTTAAATACAATTTCTAAAATAGGCAAAACTATTTAGACAAAGTAGATAAGTGACATGAGCAAGATGGCAGGCTAGGCACCTCCAGGCTTTTATTCCCTCAAAGACATACTTAAAAAACAAACAAAAAACTCCAACCAACCAACCAACCAACCAACCAACCAACCAAAATAACCACAAGCAGAAACTTACAGAAACAACTCTGACAGAAGTCTGAAAACAGTCAAAGGTGACAGCAACCAGAAGTCTGACTTTATTTATTATTTTAGAGAGATGGGGAGGGGGTGAAATAGAGAATCCCAAGCAGGCTTCATGCCCAGGGTGGAGCCCACTTTCGGATCCAATCTCATGATCCTGAGATCGTGACCTAAGCCAAAATCAAGAGTCAGATGCTTAAACAGCTGAACCACCAAAGTGCCTTGCAAATTCTGATTTAAAAAAAAGACAAGTTGAAAATGGTAGGAAAAGTTTGTGGTACTTCTACTTGTCCATGACCTACCCCTCTCAGTGTGACAGAAGTGCTGAAACAGTGATGGTTTTTATTCCCAGTGTGAGATCCTGAATCCAGAGTCAGGAACCGATCTTATTTGCAAATTATTGTATATATCTATTTTAACCTGTCTAGGGGTTCCCTGAAAGACAGATGAAAGAAAGGTCCTTGTGGGTTTTTGTTTAAAATGAAACTCAGGCCAGAAAAGCAGTGGGTACTGCTCAAAAACACTGCAAGGACCACAGATGTGTTGGGCAAGACACAATTGGCTGCTTAAGTCCTGGAACAAAAATCTGAAAGACATTCTTTGTAAAATTTAAAAGTATCTGAGGTAAGGGATGGGGAAAGTGATTGATTTAGAAAGCCACATACCTTAGAAAGATCTGAAATAATCCAAAGTTTTCACATTGGGCTGTTCCATAGACTAAGTAGAAGCCTGGCTATGTTTTATGTTTTGAAGGAAAGACCCAGCATAGGGCCAATATGCAAAGAGCTTGTTGTTTTTATTTAAAAAAAATTTTTTTTAAAGCTCCTGGTATTCAAGGACATCTCTGTCAAACATTAGAAGAACGTGAGCTAAAGATATAGAGACTTCATTGAGTGTACAAGACAAGGAATACAGTCTTTGTGAAAAGTTTGGGAAAGTACCTAAATAAATGGGAGTCCTTCAGACTAGAACTTTGGGATAGGGTAAGAATCTGATTTCCAGAGTTACCACATTATAATATTTAAATATCCAGCTTACAGCCAAAAAATCACAAGGTATACAAAGAATTAGGAAAGGACAGCCCATTCCAAGAAACAAAAGTACTGGATGGAAACCATTCTGAAGGAAGCTCAGACAGACTCAGTAGACACTTTAAATGTCTTAAATATGCTCAAAGGGCTAAAAAACAAAACCAAAAATGGGAAAAAAAAACAAAAAAAGACTAAAAGAAAGCAGAAAATGACATAAAAATAAGTTGAGAATATCAATAAAAAGATTACAGAAAGGAACCAAATAGGCATTTTGGAACTGAAAAGGAAAATAACTGAAAAGTTCACTAGAGGAATTCAACATTAGGTGCAATAAGGAAGAAGAGTATTTTATTAAAAAGGTTTTATTTATTTATTCATGAGAGACACACAGAGAGAGGCAGAGATGTAGGTAGAGGGAGAAGCAGGCTCCCCATGGGGAGCCCAGTATGGGACTCAACCCCCAGACCCAGGTCACACCCTGAGCCAAAGACAGATGCTCAACTACTGAGCCACCCAGGCATTCCAATGAAGAAATAGTTAACTTCAAGACAGAAAAAGTGGCATCAAAGTCCAAGAAAAAGAAAAATAAAACATGAGAAAAAGTGAACAGAGCTGAAGGCACAAGAGGGAAACCATCTGTGGATTATATCGGTATTATGGAAGTGTCAGGAGAGAGAGATAGGGAAGAACAGAAGGAAATATTTGAAGAAATAATGGCTAAATACTTCCCAAATTTGAGGAAAGACATGAATCTGAAGTTTAACAAATTCCAACCAGGACCCTCTCAAGAAGACCCATACCAAGACACATTATAATGAAATTGTCAAAAGCCAATGATAAAGGGAAAATCTTAAAAGCAATCAGAGAAAAGCAACTCATGATGAATAAGGAAAGCTATTAAAATTAACAATCAATTTCTCATCAGAAACCATGGAGTGGGATAACATATTTAAAACATTAGAGGGGCACCTGGGTGGCTCAGTCAGTTAAGCATCCAACTCTGGATTTCAGCTCAGGTCAGGATCTCAGGGTTGTGAGACCAAGCCCCACGTCAGGCTCCACACTTGACACAGAGCTTACTTAAGATTCTCTCTTTCCCTCTCTTTGCCCCTCTACCTATCCGTCTTCATGTGCTCTCCCTCTCTCTAAAAAAAAAAAAAAAAGGAAAAAGGAAAAATAAAAAAATAAAAACACTAGGAAAAAAAATCACCGTCAGCCTTGAATTCTATATTTGGTAAAACTATCCTTTAAAAGTGAGGGAGAATTTAAGATACTTCCAGATAAACAAAAGCTGAATGAGTTTGTTTACATCAAACCTGCTCTCTGAAAAAAATGAGAGAACATTAGACAGTAACTCAAAGCTGTATGAAAACAATAGATTTTTGGTAAAGGTAAATACCTGGGTGTATATAAAGGCCACTAGTTTTATTTTTATTTTATTTTTATTATTTATTTATTTATTTTTAGGTCACTAGTTTTTTTTTTTTTTTAATTTTTATTTATTTATGATAGTCACAGAGAGAGAGAGAGAGAGAGGCAGAGACACAGGCAGAGGGAGAAGCAGGCTCCATGCACCGGAAGCCCGATGTGGGACTCGATCCCGGGTCCCCAGGATCGCACCCTGGGCCAAAGGCAGGTGCCAAACTGCTGCGCCACCCAGGGATCCCTAGGCCACTAGTTTTAAATCTTTTTTTAGTAACTCCAGTTTTTATTTCCTACATGATTTAAAAGACAAATACATTAAAACAATTATACACATATGTTATTGAGCATGCACTGTGTAAACATGTAATTCGGGACAGCAAAATAATGGGAGGGACAGAGCTGTATGTGGGTAGAGTTTTGTATGCTACAATGTTAGGTTGGTTTTAATTCAAATTAGATATTATAACTTTCAGTTTTTTCTTTTTAAAAGACTTTATTTATTCATGAGAGACACACACACACACACAGAGGGGCACAGACACAGGCAGAGGGAGAAGCAGGCTCCACGCAGGGAGCCCGACACGGGACTTGATCCTGGGTCTCCAGGATCACACCCTGGGCCGAAGGCAGCACCAAACCGCCGAGCCACCCAGGTTGCCCATAACTTTCAGTTCTTAAATGTAATCCCCATGGTAACATAAACACACAAAAATCTACAGAATCTATACAGAAGGAAATAAAAGAATCAAAACAGTCACTACAAGTCAACTAAACACAAAAGAAAAGAGAACAAAAAAGCTAAATGACATATACAAGACAAAGAGCATAATGGTAAAATAAAGTCCTTTATGAGTGGTAACTTAAGTGTCCATGGATTAACCTCTCCAATCAAAAGGCAGGGACTGACAAAATGGATAAAAAACCCAAAACAAACAATAAGAAACAATAATAAAAACACATCTAAGTATATGCTGTAAGAGACAGTATACATCCAGATACAAATAAGTTGAAAGTGAAAGGGTTGAGAAAGATATTCCGTGCAAAGTAACCAAAGTGAGCTGGGGAGAAAATATCCTTTAAGTCAAAGATGGTTGAAAGAGACAAATGAAGACATCATATATATATACACACACATATATGTACACACATATACACATATGTGTATATATATATATATTATATATTTTGAGAGAGAGAGAGAGAAGGGGCATACTTGGATGCACCCTCAGACCATGACCTGAGCTGAAATCAAGAGTTGGATGCTTAACAGCTGAGCCACCCAGGTGTCCCCAAGAAGATATTATATATTGAAAAAAAGGTTAGTTCACCAAAAAGATATACTATATATAAACATATTCACCAAACTACAGAGCCCCCAAATATATGGAGCCATCATTGACAGAACTGAAAAAAGAAAGATAATTCTACAATAGTTGGAAACTTCAATACTCTACTTTCTAGACAGAAGATTAAAAAATGAAAAGGAGGAGTTAAACAACACTAAAAAAAACAACTAAAGAGAAATGTACAAAACATTCTAACCAACAATGGGAGAATATACATTCTCAAGCGCATACAGAGCATTATCCAGGATAGATGATGAGTTAGGCCACAAAACAAATCTCAATAAATTCAAAAAGACTAAAATCATAGAATATCTTCTCTGTTCACAATAGAGTGAAGGTAAAAATCAATAGCGGATGGAAAACAGAAATATTCACAAATATGTGAAAATTAAAGAGCCTAGTTTTAAACAACCAATAGGTCAAAGGAGAATCACTAGGGAAATTAGAAAATACTTAAGATATGAATGAAAATGAAAACACAACAAAACCAAACCTATGGGATACAGTGAAGACAGTGTGCAGAGGTAATTTATATCCATAAATAAAATGTGTACCTTAAAAACAAAGATCTCAAATCAATAGCTTAAGTATATGATTTGAGGAATAAGAAAAAAGAAAACTATCCTCAAATTAAGAAAAACAAAGAAAATAACTAAAGGCTATTTTGTAGATAAAGAAACTAGAGGTCAGAAAATAAAATCAAAACTAAAAGTTGCTTTTTGAAAGGATCAAAAGAATTGAGAAAACTTTAGTGAGACAAAAAAAAAGGAAGATGTAAATCACTAAAATCAGATATGAGAGTGAGTGCATTATTTCTGCCTTCAGAGAAATAAAAAGGAGGTATAAGAGAACAGTTTGAACTTTTGGCAAAAAATCTGATAATCTAGATGAAATTAACAAATTCTGAGAAATACACAAATCACCTAAACTGACTCAAGAACAAACAGACCATATCATTAAACCTATAATAAGTATAGTGATTGTATCATTAATCAAATACTTTACAACTAAAAAGAGTCAAAGCAGATGGCTTGTAAATTTTACTAATATTTACAGAGTTAACACCAAATTCTCAAACTCATCAAAACAATAAAAGAAGAGGGAACACTTTCTAGCTCAGGCCAGAATTACCCTCATATCAAAGTCAGATAAAGAAATCAAAGGAACATTACAGATCAGTATTCCTTATGATTTTTTGTGCAAAATTTCTCAACAAAACACCAAGAAACAAAATTCAACAGCATATTAAAATGATTATTCAACATGAATAAGTGGGTATTATGGCAGGAATGCAAGGGAGACACAACATAAGAAAATCAATTAAGGTTAAATACATCATAGTGACTAAACAAAGAAAAAAAGATCCACATGATCATCTCATGTGACACAGAAAAGGCACTTCATAAAATCCAACACTCTTGATAAAATATTTCAAAAATTTATGAATAAAAGGGAACTTTCTTGATAAAGGACATTTAAGAAAACCCAGAGCTAACATAATGGTGAAAACTATCCCCCCCAAGTTCAGGAACAAGATACCCACTTTCATCACTGTTATTCAACACTGTACAGAAGTTCTAGCCAGAGCAATTAGATAAGAAAAGCAATTAATAGCATTCAAATTCAAAAGGAAGAAATTAAACTATCTCTATTATAGATATGAAGCTATAATGGAGGATACCCCAAAGGATTCTCAAGAAAGCTACTGGATGTAATAATGAATGAATTTAAGGGAGTTGCAAGGCACAAGATTGACTCAGAAAAACTGGTTGTGTTTCTATATACTAACAATCAATAATAATCAGAATAATAATTTTGACACCAAAAGCAAAGGCAAAAAAAACTAGAAATAAGCAGGGAGGATACATCAAATTAAGAAGCTTCTGTGCAGCAAAGGAACAATCATCAAAATGAAACCATAGCAGATAGAAAAAAATTTTTTTTAAGTCATTGTAACCACAATTAACAAAATAGATTATGGCTGTCTGTGGCTAGGGGTATGGATGCAGACTGCTGCCTATGGGCATGAGGAAACTTTTTGGGTTAGTGGAAGTATTCCAAAATTAGGATTGTGGTCATGACTGCACAACAGTATCATACTTTATTAAAACTCACTGAACTCTACACTTTTTAAAAAAAGATTTTATCTATTTATTCATGAGAGACACAGAGAGAGAGGCAGAGGGAGAAGCAGGCTCCTCCCCAAGGAGCCCAATGTGGGACTCGATCCTGGACTCCGGGATCATGTCCTGAGCCAAAGGCAGACATTCAACTGCTGAGCCACCCAGGCATCCCTGAACTCTACACGTTTAATTAAAATGGAAACTTTCATGTCATGCAAGTTATATTGCAATAAAATTGTTAAAAATTTAAAAGACTTTATATAGGCAGACTCCTCTCAAAGGAATTATTCATTAAACATTTACTAAGTGTTTATTGTGTGGCAACCACTATCCTAAACACTGAAGTATAAATATGAAAAGTTATTCTGGGTAAAGTGGGGGAAACAACTCAATAAATAATTGCAAGGGTACAGCAGGTACTAAAACAGAGAAGGTATAGCAGGAACAACTCGGAATTGGCAAGTCACTCTAACTTGAAACTCCATCTGATATAATCACCGCCTCAATCAAATATAAATAAGTACCTTATTTATCCATCCAGCAAACACTTTCAGAGAGTCTATTATGTGTCAGGTACGGTGATTAGTTTGTTAAGAATAACTATTAAGACCTGAAAAGTGAGTAGGGTATTAGGAGGGCAAAAGAGAAGGAAGGTGATGCCAGGCAAAGGAATGTCCACAAGGCTTGGAAATGAAATAGGAAAAGGAGTATGATATATTTGGGCAATTGTACACAGATTAGTGTGTACGTAAAGTTTTTGTGTAGTTAAGAGAAACTAGACCTAAAAGAACCTGCTGTGCCAGTGAACACTGGACCTTATCCTAAGGGCACGGGGAACTTTTAAAGAATTTTAGTCTTATTTATTTATTTTGGGGCACCCGCTAGCTCAGTCAGTTAAGCATCTGACTCGATTTTGGCTCAGGTCATGATCTCACGGTTGTGAGATCGCCTGCATCAGGCTTCTGTTTGAGAGTCTCTTCCTCTCTCTCTGACCCCTTGCCTCCCTGCTTGCATATGTTCTCTCTTCAATAAGTAAATACATATTTAATTTTGTGTAGAAGTAGCATTACAAAGTGGAGAATGGTTTGGAGAGGCACAAGAATAGAGTTGGAAGATCAGTAATCTTTTAGTAAGCTAGGAGAAAGAAGAGATAAAGAAGTATATCCGCTTAAAAGGACAGTTTAAAGAAATATGAAGGAAGTAAGATTCATGTACTTTGGTGGTTTGAAGACTATGGGACAGTGAAAAGAAAGTAAAATCTTAGGAAGATATTCTAGGAGGAGAGGAGAAAAGAGAAAGGCTGTACTTATTTATTTTAAAGATTTTATTTATTTATTCATGAGAGACAGAGAGAGAGAGAGAGAGAGAGAGAGGCAGAGACACAGGCAGAGGGAGAAGCAGGCTCCATGTAGGGAGCCCGACGTGGGACTCGATCCCGGGACTCCAGGATCATGCCCTGGGCCGAAGGCAGGTGCTAAACTGCTGAACCACCCAGGGATCCCCAAGAGAAAGGCTTTAAAGAATGAATTTGTATTAGGAACTCCTCTCTTATATCTTTTGGAGAATATATTGAATAAAGAGAATATTAAACTATAAGTAAATGATCTAAAATATTATTATTGCAGCTCACATTTATTCAGCCTGAACCATGTGCAAGGCACTAAAGCAACTAAAATATCATTTTATTTTATGTTTCTCACAAATGTAGTTATAATCCCATATTATACGTGAGACAATAGTTGGTTAAAGAGTTTGAGTAACTGGGGATCCCTGGGTGGCTCAGTGGTTTAGCGCCTGCCTTTGGCCCAGGGCGCGATCCTGGAGTCCCGGGATCGAGTCCCACATCAGGTTCCCGGCATGGAGCCTGCTTCTCCCTCTGCCTGTGTCTGTCTGTCTGTCTGTCTCTCTCTCTATCATAAATAAATAAATAAATAAATCTTTAAAAAAAAAAAAAAAGAGTTTGAGTAACTTACCCAGAACTGAAGTTTGAATCTAGATCCATGTGAATCTAAAGCCTAAGACAAATCTTTAATAGCAAAATAATACTGTTATAAGTGATTTGTAATAGATTTAAGATAAAATACAAATTGTACTTTATAAGTCCTCAATTACTTTTAACAGGTTTTTGATTGATTTCCAAGTGTCTTACATACAATGCACTATGTTCCTATTTTCTGTTGCTTCCACTAATCATAAAATATACCAGTTTTAGAACTTGTAGCTTATATTGCCTATAATAGATTCACTTCAGTCCTAAAGACATATGGACTGAAAGTAAAGGGATAGAAAAAATTTTCCACACAAATGGTATGAAAAAAAAAAAAAAGCCAGGGTAATAATACTTATATCAGACAAAACAGACTTGAAAACAAAGACAGTAGCAAGAGATAAAGGGCCCTACATAATGATAAAGGGAACAATCCAACAGCAGGATAGAACATTATAAGTATTATGTACCCAAAAGTGGAGCACCTAAATACATAAAGCAAATACTAACAGAGCTAATGGGAGAAACTGACAGTAATATAATAGAAACAGGGGACTTTAATAACTTACTGACATCAATGGATAGATTATCCAGACAGACAGAAAATCAACAAGGAAAGAGTGTCTTTGAATGAATGACACATAAGGCTAGATGAACAGTGCATCCAAAACCAGCATAATACACATTTTTAAAAAGTGTGCATGGAGCAATCTCTAGGATAGATCAGACTATATTAGACCACAAAACAAGTCTCAATAAATTTAAGAATGAAATCAAAACAAGCATCTTTTCTGACCACGACAATATGAAAACTAGAAATCAATCACAAGAAAAAAATCTAAAAAAACACAAACACATGGAGGCTAAATAACATGCTACTAAACAATGAATGGGTCAAAGATAAAATAAAAAAGGAATAAAACAATTCATAGAGACAAATCAAAATAAAAATACAATGGTTCAAAGTCTTTGAGACTAGGTAAAAGTAGTTCTATGAGGGATGTTTATAGCCAATACAGGGTTTCCTCAAGAAACAAAAATCTCAAACTATCTAAACCTTATACCTAAAGGAGCTAGAAAAAGAACATTAAAGCCAAAGCTAGGGCAACCCAGGTGGCTCAGCGGTTTACCACTGCCTTCAGCCCAGGGCGTGATCCTGGAGACCCGGGATCAAGTCCCACGTTAGGCTCCTTGCATGGAGCCTGCTTCTCCTCTGCCTGTGTCTCTGCCTCTCTCTCTCTCTCTGTCTCTCATGAATAAATATATAAAATCTTAAAAAAAAAAAAAGCCAAAGCTAGTTAGAAGGGAGAAAATAATGAAAATTAGAGCAGAAATAAATGAAATAGAGACTAAAAAAGCAATAGAAAAGATCAGTGAGACCAAGAAAAGGCTTTTTGAAAATATAAAATTGAGAAACCTTTAGGCAGATTCATCAAGAGAGGACTCAAATAAATAAGAAATGAGGAGAAGAAATAAGAACCAACACTACAGAAATATAAAGAATTATAAAAGAAAATTATGAAAAATTATATGCCAACAAATTGGACAACAAAGAACTAAATTCCTAGAAACACATAGCTTTCCAAAACTGAATCAGGAAGAAAAAGAAAATTTAACAGATAGATTACTAGTAATGAAATTGAATCACTAATCACAAAACTCCTAACAAAAGAAAAGTCCAGGTGAATTACACCAAACACTGAAAGAAAAATTATACTTCTTTTTCTCAAACGACTGCAAAAAACAGAAAAGGAAGGAAAACTTATGAGCCCAGCATTACCTTGATACCAAAACCAGACAAAGACACTAGAAAAGGAAAGAAGTATAGGCCAGGATCTCTGATGAACACAGATACAAAAATTTTCAACAAAATATTAGCAATTGAATTCCGTAATACATTAAAAAAAACCATGCAGCACAATCAATTGGGATTTATTCCAGGGATGTAAGAGTGGCTCAATATTTGCAAATCATTGAATGTGATATATTACATTAACAAGAGCAAAAATAAAAACCATATGATAAAGTCAATAGATGCATAAAATGCATGTGACAAAATATAAAACACATTTATGATAAAAACCCTCAACAAAGTGGGTTTAGAGGGAACGTTTCTCAACACAGTAAAGGCCATGTATAAAAACGCCACAGCTAACATCATATTCAATGGTGAAAAACTGAAGGCTTTTCCTCTAAGATTAGGAAAAAGATAAGGATGTGCATTCTCACCACTTTTACTCAACATAGTGCTGGAAGTCCTAGCTGCAGCAATCAGACAAGATATAAAAGGCATCTGAATTGATAAAGAAGAAGGAAAACTGTCACTATTTGCAAATGACATTATACTATGCATCGAAAATCCTAAAGACCTCACCAATAAACGATTAGAACTGATAATTCAGCAAAGTTGCAGAATAAAAATTAAAATATAGAAACATGTTATATTTCTACACACTAATAATAAAGTAGCAAAAGCAGCTATTAAGAAATTAATCCCATTTACAAATGTAGTGAAAGAATAAAATATCTAGGAACAAAGTTAACCAAAGAAGTGAATGATCTATACTGTGAAAACTATAAGACACTGATGAAAGAAATTGAAGACGACAGAAACAATTGGAAAGATACTCCATACTCATGGATTTGAAAAATTAGTATCATTAAAATGTTAACACTACCCAAAGAAACTTACAGATTCAATGCAATCCCTATCAAAATACAAACAACATTTTTCACAGAACTAGAACAAACAATCCTAAAATTTGTAAGGAACCCCAAGACTCCAAATAGCCAAAGCAATCTTGAGAAAGAAGAACAAACCTGGAGTCACCATAATCTCAGATTTCAAGATATAATAGAAAGCACAATCTCAGATTTCAAGATATATTACTCAAAACAGTATGGTAATGGCACAAAAACAGACACAAATCAATGGAACAGGATTAAGAATCCAGAAATTAACCCACATCTATGTGATCAATTAATCTATGACAAAAGAGGCAAGAATATGTAATGGAAAAAAGACAGTCTTTTCAATAAATGGTATTGGGAAAATCTGATGGCTACATACAAGTAAATGAAAATAACCATTTTCTTGCAACATACATACGCAAAAAGAACAAACTCAAAATGGATCAAAGACCTAAATGTGAAACTTGAAACCATAAATTTAAAAGAAAACATTGGCAGTAATCTCTTTGGACATTGTGTAGATATGTCCCCACAGGAACATAGAGAACAAAGGCAAACATAAACTATTGGGACTATATGAAAATAAAAAGCTTTTGCACAACAATGGAAACCATCAGTAAAACAAAAGGGCAACCACTTTAAAGGGAGAAGATATTTGCAAATGATAAATCCGATAAGGGATCAGGATCCAAAATATATAAGTAACTTATGCAACTCAACATCATATAATAATCCAATTAAAAATGGGCAGAGGACCTGAAAGGACATTTTCCAAAAAAGATATCCAGATGGCCAAGAGACACATGAAAAGAGGCTCAACATCACTATCAGGCAAATCAAAACAACAATAAGATATCACCTTATACCAGTCAGAAAGGCTAGTATTAAAAGAACAAGAAATAACAAGTGTTGACAAGGATGCGGAGAAAAAGGAACCCTTGTTGGTGGTAATGTAAATTGGTGCAACCATGTGGAAAATAGTATGGGGATTCCTCAAAAAATTAAAAATAGAAATACTATATGATCCATTAATTCCAGTACTGGTTATACACCCAAAGGAAATAAAAACAATATTTTAAAAAGATATGTACACCCTTATGTTTACTACAGTATATTTACAGTAGTGGAAGTAACCCAGGTGTCCAAGAGATGTGGTGTACATACACATACTACACATACAAAGCAATATTACTCATCCATAAAGAAGAGTGAGATCTTATCATATGTGTATAGAGGGACCTAGAGAGTATGGTGCTAAGGGAAGTCAGATAAAGACAAACAGTGTAGGATTTCACTGATATGTAGAATCTAATGAACAAACCAACAGAAAAACCCAGACTCTTTAATGTAGAGAATAGGGGTGCATGGGTGGCTTAGTAGGTTTAAGTGTCTGGCTCTTGATATCAGCTCATGTCTTGATCTTAGGGGGTCATAAGTTAAAGCCCCACAAACGAAAAACATTATGGGGGGGAAGGGGTGGGACAGGGAGGAGGGAGAGAGAATAAATTGGCTCCCAGAAGGGAGGTGAGTGGGAGTATGGTGAAATAGATAAAAGGGATTAAGAGGTACAAACTCCCAGTTATAATGTAAATAAATCACAGAGATGAAAAGTACAGCACAGGGAATACAGTCAATAATACTGTAATAATGTACAATGACAGATGGTGACTATACTTATCATGGCAAGTATTCAATAATATATAGAATTTTTGAATCTATGTTGTATACCTGAAGCTAATATAACATTGTATGTCAATTATGCTTCAATAAAAACAAAACAAAAGCAACATATTCCCTCTAATGGGGACCTGCAACTGTTAAAATAATTAATTAAAATAAATAATAATGAATTTAATTTTTAAAAGCGGCAGCTTATTTTGAAAAGATTATATGAGATGTAGACTTAATAAAGATTTTAAAAAAGATTTTATTTACTTATTCATGAGAGACACAGAGAGAGAGAGGCAGAGACATAGGCAGAGGGAGAAGCAGGCTCCACGTAGAAAGCCTGATGTGGGACCCGATCTTGGGACTCCAGGATCATGCCCTGAGCCAAAGGCAGATGCTTAACCACTGAGCAACCCAGGCATCCCCTTAATAAACATTCTTAATGCAGGACACATATAAGCCAATGATTCAAATGAAGACTACCAAATCAAAGGAGAACAGAAAAAGAAATCATTTGTATGATATGAAGCAAAAAATTCTTGATTTAAAAAATATGAACTAGGGGTGCCTAAGTAGCTCAGTTGTTTAAGTGTCTGCCTTCAGCTCAGGTCATGATCCTGGTGTCCTGGGATCGAGCCCCACATCAGGCCCTCTGCTCACTGGGGAGTCTGCTTCTCCCTCTCCCTCTGCCCCTGCTCTCTTCCCCCTCCTTCATGTGTGCTCTCTCTCTCTGATAAATAAAAAAAAATCTTAAAAAAATATGAACTAAGAGAGAACATAAAGAATTTATATAAGAAGAATGTGTTTGAATAAACATAGAGAAATCTTGCTATCAAAGGATGAGTCACAATTTAGAAGTGAGCCAGTTTCAAACACTAAGTAATATGGACATGTGGCTGAAAATCATAAACAAGTAAGGGGGAACAATCAAATCAAAGGGAGAGCAAGGAGCTTATTTCTAGGAAATGATCTCCCACAAGTACTCAGAAAATTAATATTGAAATGACTTTATACCACTAATAACTAGAAATTTATTATACTTGATAAAGATATCTGAAAAGCTGTGTTATTTCAGGAGATATTAATATATGGTGAGGGTTGTTTGTTTGTTTATTTATTTTTAGATTTTATTTATTTATTCATGAGACACACAGAGAGAGGCAGAGACACAGGCAGAGGGAGAAGCAGGCTCCCCTCAGGGAGCCTGATGCAGGACTTGATCCCAGGACCCCAGGATCACGGCCTGAGCTGAAGGCAGACACACAACTGCTGAGCCACCCAGGCTTCCCTATGGTGAGTTTTTAAACCAAAACCACCAATCTTTATGTTGATTTTTTTCTGGAATCCGTAAGCATCCTATATTGTAGAATCACTGATTATGTGTGTGTGTGTGCGTGTGTGTGTGTGTTGGGTTCTGCACTGGGTGTGGAGCCTACTTAAGATTTTCCCTCTCCTTCTTCCTTTCCCCCCACCCCTCCCTCAAAAAAACACAAAACAACAACAACAACAACAACAAAACCAGCTTGTGAGACAGAGCCAAGGACTGTGTGTCCCAGCTTGGCCATTTACTAGCGCTGTGCCCTTGGGCAAATTTTTTAACATCTCTGAACCGCTATTACTACATCTGTATAAAGAAGATAAATAAAACTGTTCACCTCAGGAGGGTTGGGGAGAATTGTTGTCAATGTAAAAGAGTTCCTGCCAAATAATAAGTACTTTTAAGTACTATGAAAAAGTAAACAAACATTTGGAAAATACTAAACTCTTAAATCCTTAAATGTTGCTGAGTAACAAAAATTTGAAACTTTCCTATGATTAAATTAAGAATACATTAGTTATATGAGGTAATATGATGATAGGCAGGGGCAGGTTAAGTACACATAATGTCCATTCATCTCTGCATGTAACAGGGAATGAAAAAGAACTGACTTCCTATTTTGTTCCACAGGAACAGAACAAGAAAATGGGATTGCATTTTGAGAGCCACTATGGGAATGGATTGCTCCAGACAAAGGATAACTAGCAAAAGGCACTTTCATCCATCCACTATCCATCCACCATCTACCTAACTATCAATCCATTCGTCCAATCCATAAGTCAACTCTTTAGTGCGTAAGAGTTAATTAAGCAAAGAAGAGTGGTCTGTGTACCTACCTACATCCAAAAAGTACATGTTTGCTTTTGCTTATCAGCAGATGGGGCATTTACACAGAATGAAAAGGCAGTATTGCAGATGGAAGAAAATGGGGTTGAAATGAAAACCTAAGCTGTTTGAAAATGGAATAGGACATTTAGAAAAGGGGTGGCACTGGGACCTTCATAATTTATTCTCATGCTTCTTTATTGCTCTGATAGTAGGGGATTCCCCTCAAGTATAATATACCAAAGAGGAATAAATTTCAATGTCTTTCCTCTTTTCTAGGCTGTATTTATCTAGAAGCCCTAAGAACAGGCAAGATCCTGCAATAATCACTTTCCTTGTGCTATGGCAATCAAATAAGGAAGACAGAAATGCCTGGTGAACATCACAGGGCAGTTATATGGGTTGCTCCACTTATCACTAGGGCAAGATTAGAGAGACAAGTGCTCCAATTAAGTTGTGGGTTATATTAGATAAAGTCATAAGAATATTACTTGTTAAATTACAAAATAGCAATGTAATAATGTAAAAATAATTATCCTACAGAATTTTTAAGTACTTTAAATTTAATATCCAAAGAGTCAATTATACATTCTAATACCTTGAGTCATTTAAAAAAAAAAAAAGGAACAGTGTAGTTTTGAGACTATAGATCATCAGAGGTATAACTTTACTAAAACAACAACAACAACAACAACAAGAAAATCAGAACAAAACAGAACTCTTACCTAGAAAGGCAAGAATCTAATATATATACAAACTTGTACATAATGGCTCCAGGAATTTAGGGTCCTAATTTTTCCTCATGCTTGTATATCTTAAAAGAAATGAATACAGCTTTAATCCTGCTTTAAATGCTGAGTATGTATAAAATCAGGACTCTGAAGCAACAATTTTATAATTTGTGTATAAATTACCATTTCCAATCAAAAAGCATTCAAAATATTTTATCAGAATCACATCTGGCATCCATGACTCACCAAGATAGATGCCTCAGTCTTTGCTAGAAAGTAGAAACTCGGAGAGTAATCGCTTTTGCTATGGCAACCACTGCAGTGCAATTGCCACAGTGACATGGAATGGAACAAACTGGACTCAGAATATTCTAAGAACATCTAATTACTTTATGTTCCACATGGCAATGTGTGCATATGATATATTTCAGTTTTACCAAAAATTTATAACAATATTGTCTTTAGTGGGGTAGGGGCAGGTCAAGTGGAGGGAAACAAAGGTCTAGCAGGTTAGAGAGAAAACTGTTTAAATTAGCTGATTTTACTTTGATCATGTCCGAATAAATTGGCACTAGAAAGACCCCCAAAATATTGAGAAGCTATACAAATACTGTAGTTTGTTCCAATGTTAAATAAAATAAATACTACAGATAATATATATTGTCAGAATTCAGGAATTAGAAAAACAGACATATGAGGATTAAGAATAAAAATTTATAAGGACCCAGAATGTATCCTAGAATCAGCACCCATCTATTTTAGAGATTCAGAACACATTTTAGTTGAAGCACTTAACTTTAATCAAAATGAGCAAAAGTAAGTTAGATCAGTCCTCATCATATAAGTGACACTTAGAAGTTCTGTTTAGTAGGATTATGGTTAAAGATACTTAAGACCTAGCTGAAATTTGGGTTCAATTCTTAAAAAGCAATTAGTTAAATAAATTAGAATATATTTTCATTTAATTAAATTATTGATTATTCACAATGTGACTGGCACTGCTCCAGGCATGAAATATAGTAGTGAACAAAACACATCAATGGACTATATTCTAGTGAGAGTATATGAGTAAAATGCACAGTATGTCAGATAGTGAATAAATGCCATGGAGTAAAATAAAGAGGGAAAGAAGATAAGCGTGCTGCAGGGGAGGGGGTAGAACTTACATGGAGTGATCAGGGAAGGTCTCCTGGATAGGGCAATATTTTAGCAAGACTAGAAGGTTATTAGGGAATGACTCATGAGAAATAGCTGGAGGAAGAGCATTCTACAGAAAGGAATGAACAAAGGCAGGAGCAGCCCTCAGCGGAAACTATCTATGCCTGGCCTGTTTGAGGAACACAGAGGCCAGTGTGGTTAGAATATAGTTCTATCTCAGTGAATGGTGTCATCATCCAGACAGTTATTCAAGTCCCAAACCTAGAAGTCATCCTTTCTTCTTCTCTTCCTTCTAACATCCAATCCATTAGCAAGTCCCATCAACTTTGTCTCCCATATCTAAATATGACCGCTTCTCTTATCTTCTATGATTGCTTTGGTTATTCTTTTGCCTGGTTAACTGCATATCCTCTTAACAAGTCACCTTGAAGCTTTCAATTACACCTAGAATTAAATCTAAACTCTTTACCTATCTAGGTCCTCAAGGCTCCAAAGACCTGGTCAAGTGCCAGTCTTCTTTTTGTTCCTTTCAACATTCACTTAGGTGTTATCTTTACATGGAACACTTTCCAAAGACCTCTTGTGACTTCATTCAAGTCTTGGGTTAAATATGATCTCCAATCAGCTATGGAAAATAGCCCTTCTTACCCCCATTACAGTACTTTATTTTCATAAAGCTCTTACTACTTTCTAAAAATGCCTTAGTAATTTAATTATCTTTTCCCCCCTCAATTGAATTTAAACATCAGAGCAGGGTTCGTGTATCCTTCACTTGTGTATATGCCAGGCAGCTAGGATAGAGCAGTCCAAATAGAAGGCACTCAAAAAAATATTTTTTTAAAAAATATTTTTTGAATAGATTAACATCTTGTACATCTTTCAGCATAAAAGAGGAAGAAAATTGAATGGAACAGCTAATTACCATATAATTTTAAAGAATAAACTATTTGAACTAAAATGTCTATATCATAAAATTCAAAGAAGTACAAGTATTATATGTTTCAAATTCCTTGAATCCAGGAATTATATCTAATTTGTCCATACTCCATATATTAAAGTATTCTATATTTGTATCTACTTAATAATTTTCACTGGTGACGAAGGTGCTATGGTAGTATATTTAAGAGAGAGTTTCTGAAACCTGAAACATTTCTCTGAATTCAATTGTCAGTGTCACCTTCTTGATGAAAATACAAATAAAGCTACTTAAAAGAGCAGCCAATTTCCAAGTATAAGAAACAAATAAACTCTACTATTAAGTCTTTGGAACAAAAGATAGCTTTAAATGACTCATAATGAGACCAAGCCTAGAAAACATAACACCCAAAACTTTTCCCTATCCAGTCTCTCTTGTAATAATAATTGTCATCTGTCTATTTGAAGGCATTTGAATTCCAAATATTTTTATAAAAGATAATATGAACATTCAATTCTCCATTAGCATTCAGGCTAAATATGAAATTCAAATTTCTGAACATGGCTCATCTGATTTACTTTTATTACAAGATAAAGGACTAACAAGAAACTTTTAATTTGACAGACTGTTATTGAGTATACCTAATTGTGAAACAAGAGAAAGTATAAATACCATGTTATCTTGAACTAAGCATTTCAGTTCTACTATGGTAGAATTTAATTTGGAATTAAAATCTAAATTTTTTCCAAGTAGCATATAGACTTCATAAAATAATTTGATTTGGTGGTTTCCCCTTTTTTCTCCTTCACTTTAAAAGACATGATTGATTATTTACTGGGTTAGGCAATGGGGATACTCAATTGAACATGACGGGGTCTCAACCATCAGTGACACCACCTATGTTAATAACTTTGAAGGATGATCAAGTTTTATATTTTCATCAGCCTCTTTATTTCTTATAAAATTATTTAGATGACCTGACTGACAATTCCCAGGCTTCACTAACATGCTAGGCATTTTTCCTTCGCTTCAAGAATAAAGTGTCATCTCCTTATGATAATCTGATATATGATATAGCATCAGGTTTAGATACATAAATTTATGTATTATTAGATTTAAAATGATTCAAGCTATAGAAAATGCTAACACTCTATTAAAGCTTTCAATTTAACTTTTAGTTTTGTGGCTCTTTATTAATTTCTACTACATCTGTTATTGTATACAAAATTAATGTTTTTTCTTTAAGTCTGGTCATAATACTTTTTTTTTTTTTTTGGTTATAATACTTTTTGATAGGTAAAAAGTACCTTATTTTTCTTGACTTTTTGTCCTATGTAATTTAATAGAGAGATACCACCTTATCTGTAGAAATTCTAGAATATGGTATTTTGACCTAAAATACAGTTTACAAGAATTATACAGTATAAGACACAAAATGTGTTTTCCAGAAGATGACTGCTTAACCACTGGAGGCATCTATGGGTTGGAGATCTAAGCACCTCATCTGACAGTAACCAGTAGCAGCCACTATTTATGAGTTGATTTCTAAGGCTCAGAGATTGCTAAAGAGTTCTGCAAATTATATCTTTTGGGTCACTAGTGCCCTTTTAACCTGTAAATGCAAACGCTTTTTCTTGTCATAATATTGTCAGTGGCTTTGAACCACCTTTTGGCCCTTTTTATCTATTTTTCTGTCAAGCTATTTATACTCTCTTCCTTGGAGGTCTCATTGGGTCTTGACCATCTTAGCTTTTGGAGGATTTTTTTTTTGTTTTCTAGAATTTTTATTTATTTATGATAGTCACACAGAGAGAGAGAGAGAGGCAGAGACACAGGCAGAGGAGAGAAGCAGGCTCCATGCACTGGGAGCCCGATGTGGGATTCGATCCCGGGTCTCCAGGATCACGCCCTGGGCCAAAGGCAGGCGCTAAACCGCTGCCACCACCCAGGGATCCCTGGAGGATTTTTAAGCTTGTTTGCTTTATTCCTGAAGCTAGGCTTCCTAAATGTTTCAGGAATGTTCCAGCTTTGTTGTCTTACTAGTATAATTAATGTGATGACTCTGAAGTATCTCTAAAGTATTCAAACAAGCTTTCTCTTCTAATTACCTATCTCTATGAAGCATGGTAGAGAAAATAATTCTTTTAGTCACTCAGAGGCTTTTTTTTTTAACCTCTCTAATGTCAAATCAATGACTAAATTTACTGATTCTTTCTTTGCAATGTTTCTCACACTTGTCCCTCCCATTTATTGATGTAGTTAGCACATGCTTTTACCTCTTCATGACCTGCCCTATCTCCTGACTAGTTTCTATCTCTAGAAAATCCAGTACTTTTTTAAAACTTTAAAATCTGCTTCTCTTTTGATATAAAATCTCAGGCGTATCAGAGATTCTAATAATTTTCCTCTGAATTCCTATTCCATGTCCAAGAAGCAATATCTTCTGCATATCCTACCAGACCAGAAGATTTTTACTTTCTGAAGTTAATTTAAGAAGGTATTAACAAAAAGATGTTCAAAATTGTTCTGTCTTCCCATTGCTTTCAGAGAATAAAATTAACATTTGCTTATCTGCTATAATTTGGTAATCCAGTGTGTTCCAGCTGATTTTTGTATGTTTTTATATTTTTACAGAAACTCTATTCAAGCCTTAAGTGGTTTATTCACTAGTCACTAATTACACCCCTGTTTTCATACCTCTACATATTTTTTAAAAAAGATTTTATTTATTTATTCATGAGAGACACAGAGAGAGAGAGAGGCAGAGACACAGGCACAGGCTCCATGCAGGGAGCCTAACGTGGGACTCAATCCAGGTCTCCAGGATCACACCCTGGGCTAAAGGCAGCGCTAAAACCGCTGAGCCACCGGGGCTGCCCACCTCTACATATTTTAAACCAAACCTCAGGGATCCCTGGGTGGCGCAGTGGTTTGGCGCCTGTCTTGGCCCAGGGCGCGATCTGGAGACCCGGGATCGATCCCACGCCGGGCTCCCTGTGCATGGAGCCTGCTTCTCCCTCTGCCCTGTGTCTCTGCCTCTCTCTCTCTCTCTCTCTCTGTATGACTATCATAAATAAATAAAAAAAAATTAAAAAAAAAAAAACAAAAAAGCCAAACCTCAGAGTTGTTTCTTTCTTTTTTTTTTTTTCAGAGTTGTTTCAAAGTCTAGTCCAATACTCACCTCTTCTGTGAGCCTTCCTACCCTTTCACGGCCTAAGTGATTCAACTTGGCACATACTTGCATCATGTCTATGGCATTAGTTCCATAATTAATAGTGAAATACAGCCTAGTTTCTCTTATATTGTGGCAAGTTGTTTCTTTATTCTTGTGCTTTTTACAAATTTTGCGCTTTTGTTTTCCCCATTAGACTATACAATTCTTAAAGGGAAGGATCTTACCTTAAAAATCTGTGCTTTCTTACATGGCATTCAGTACAATACTTAAAACATGACAGGTCTAACTTTTGCATTTTATCTGTCGGAGTTAAAGATCTTCTTAAAGTACATTATGTTCTCTAAAGAAGTTGTTCACTCAACTCAGAGGATAGGTTCAATTATATACGAAGTTAGAAGTACTATGCCAAAAAAATCTAATGACACTTTAGGTACATACTTTTTTTCTTTCTTGCTCACTATTACGCTTCCATAATTTACTATTTCATTATTAAATCAATATATTAATCTAACCACATAACAGAAAATCTGAGGAACATGGATAATATGATAACCTGCTTTCACATAACCATCATTATCAGTTTCATCTATTTTTTTCTAATCTGTTTTTTAGATGATTACATTGTGTAACATATGTTTTTTAGATGTTACATTGTGTAACATATTGTTCTGCTCTTTCTTCTATCATTTTCATTGGCTGTATAATATTCCATGGAGTTTTTATTTAGCTGATTTCTCAAAGAGTATTTCTTTGTCTTATTAAAGAAATAAGTAACATAATTATATTTAGCTTGGATAATTATTCTGCTGCTTTTTTGGTAAAGGCTTCCTGATGTGTGAGATTTTCAACCATCCTACCTACCTCCCTTTGGCTATAACTAGAATAGCCTAAATTTGAAGTAGATTTTTAAAAATCTGTAATAAAATATTTTATGTTAGCAGCTAAATATTTCATCATAGCTGTAAAGCAACTTCTGTTCCTAGGCAATTTAAGTGAGCTGGGGGCCATTTAAACCCTCCTTTCTGGTACAAGATTCTTCCCGTAAGTTTCTATTTATTCAAGCATGTGCTTTTTTAAAAAAAAAAAAAACAACACAAAAACCCAATTTTTACCCATTTGGTAAATAGCGAATTTCTGAAATCATGCTGACTTCCTGGCTGTCAGTCCCTTCTCCTGACTTGGTTCTAACAGTGTGTATGTGTGCTGTGTGTAGGGAAGGGGAGTTGAGGGTGAAGGATAGGATGCAATTCACAGATGTATTCAAGTGTATAGAAATATAATGGTTACCACCTCACCCAGTGAGAATGGGGAAAATTAACAAGGCAGGAAACCCACAAATGTTGGAGACGATGTGGAGAAAGGGGAACCACTCCTGCACTGTTGGTCGGAATGTGAAACTGGTGCAAGCCACTCTGGAACACTGTGTGGAGGTTCCTCAAAGAGTTAAAAATAGACCTGCCCTACGACCCAGCAATTGCACTGTTGGGGATTTACCCCAAAGATTCAGATGCAATGAAACGCCGGGACACCTGCACCCCGATGTTTATAGCAGCAATGTCCACAATAGCCAAACTGTGGAAGGAGTCTTGGTGTCCATCGAAAGATGAATGGATAAAGAAGATGTGGTTTATGTATACAATGGAATATTACTCAGCCATTAGAAACGACAAATACCCACCATTTGCTTCAACGTGGATGGAACTGGAGGGTATTATGCTAAGTGAAATAAGTCAATTGGAGGACAAACATTATATGGTCTCATTCATTTGGGGAATATAAAAAATAGTGACAGGGAATAAAGGGGAAAGGAGAAAAAACGAGTGGGAAACATCAGAAAGGGAGATAGAACATGAGAGACTCCTAACTCTGGGAAACAAACTGAGGGGGGGGGAAGGGGAGGTGGGCGGGGGGGGTGACTGCGTGATGGGCACTGAGGGGGACACTTGATGGGATGAGCACTGGGTGTTATTCTATATGTTGGCAAATTGAACACCAATAAAAAATAAATTTACAAAAAAAACCCAAAAAACAAATGTATAGAAAATGTGCATTTTGTATATTAATATTCAAAACCTTATTAAATGTCATCTGCTTTTTTGGACTCATTAGCAGTCTTGTTTTTTGATAATACCCAACTAAAAATACATGGACTTTAACAATTTTGTTAAAAACAAGGCACTTTATCATACAAACCACAATTATAAGACAAGTAACTTCAATTTCGAGGTTCTTAACCAGAGGTTAGGAGAGGTATATGTGCCCTCTGAGCATTACATAATGCATATATACTTTTTTTTCTAGAGAGAGACTTATAAAGGATTTGTCATTAATCC
>NC_049223.1:66880484-66941333 GCF_011100685.1 Canis lupus familiaris | reverse complement strand
TCAGGCCCTGGACCGAAGGCGGCGTTAAACCGCTGAGCCACCCAGGCTGCCCTTGTTTTGTTTTTGAAGTAGTCTTGCCTAACTACAAACTTCTCTTTTAGAAGAATATCTTAAAGCTGATATTTCCATATTGATTTTCTGTCTGGCTGCTCTATGCACTGATGTTACTGGGATATTAAAGTCCCCTGCTATAATTGTATTGCTGCTGGTTTCTACCTTTAGGACTATTAGTATTTACTTTATATATTAGTAGCTCCTATGTTGGGTGCATAAATGTCTACAAATGGTGCATCTTCTTCTTGGATTGACTCACTCATCTTGTCATGCCCATACTGTCCTTTCTCACAGTCTTTGCTTTGAAGCCTATTTTGTTTGCTATATGTGTAGCTGCCTCTGGTTTTATTGGTTTCCATTTGCAGGAAACATCTTTTGCCTTCCCTTTACTTTCAATCCATGTGTATCCTTACATCTGAAGGTGAGTCTCATATATCATATATGAAGGGGGTATTTTTAAATCCATTCAGCCATTCTGTGTCTTTTGATTGGGAGAAATTACTGCATTTAATGTTTAAAGCAATTATAGGTAGATATGTACTTACTGCCATTTTGTTGTTTTACAGCTCTTTTGTACTCTGTACTTTTCTTCTTCTCTTGCTTTCTCCTATTGGGTTTTTGATGACTTACAAGTAATATGTTTAGATTCCTTTCTCATTATCGTTGTGTATGTACTCAAGGTTTGGCTTTTTGTTTAACATGTGGCTGACATATATTAGCTTGTATATATACCACTATATTTTCAGTTGACAGCAAGTTTGAATTCTGAAATATATGCTCTGTTTTTGGTGTCACATTTACATGTTTTTGTATATCCCTTAATGATTATTGTAATTATTTTTACTACTTTTGTCTTACCTTCATGTTAGTTTTAAAACTGATTAGTCCACTACCTTTACTATGTCTTTTCAGTGAGATCTTTCTTTCATTTTTTCTTATTATTAATCAGTGCCCTCTTTTTTTCAGCTTAAAGAAGTCCCTTAACATTTCTGATAAGGCCAATTTTAATGGTGGTTAACTCTTTTAGTTTTGCTTGTCTGGTATAAATCTGTATTCCTTCTACTTGAAGTATAACTTTGCCAGATAGAGTATCCTTGCTTGGAAAATTTTTTGCCCTCAACATTTAAAAAAAATTAATGAATTATTAAAATATTTTATCTATTTATTCATGCGAGACACAAAAAAATGAGGCAGAGCCAGGCAGAGGGAGGGACCCAGGCTCCATGCCAGGAGCTCGATGTGGGACTTGATCCCAGGAATCCGGTATCAGGTGCTGAGCCAAAGAAGACTCTCAACTGCTGAGCCACCTAGGTGGTACCCAACACGTTTTATTTAAGATTTTATTTATTCATGAGGGACACAGAACGAGAGGCAGACACAATAGGCAGAGGGAGAAGCAGGCTCCCTACAAAAGCCTGATATGAGACTCAATCCCAGGACGTTTGGGATCACACCCTGAGCTGAAAGCAGATGCTTCAACCACTGGGCCACCTCAGCTTTCTAACTTCGCCACTGGAATATAGCATGTCATTCTCTCTGGCCTGGAAAGTTTCTGCTGAAAAATCTGCTCATAGTCTTATGGAGGTTCCCCTGTATGTAATGATGTTTTTCTCTTGCTGCTTTTAAGATTTTCTCTTCTGCCATTTTAATTGTAATGTTTCTTGGAGTAGATTTTTTTGGTGATCATCCTATTTGGAACTCTTCAGGCTTTTTGCATCTGGAAGTCTGTTTTCTCTCCCCATGTTAGGGAAGTTTCCAGCCATTATTTCTTCAAATAAGTTTTCTGCCACCTCCTCTCTTTTCTTTCTTTCTTTCTTTTTTTTTTTTTTTAAGATTTTATTTATTATTCATGAGAAACAGAGAGAGGTAGAGACATAGGAAGAGGGAGAAGCAAGCTCCCTGCCAAACGCCCATGTGGTACTTGATCCCAGGACCCCATGATCACAACCTAAGCCAAAGGCAGACGCTCAATTGCTGAGCCACCCAGGCCTCCCTCTCTTTCTTTTTTCCCTTCTGGAGACCTTTTAATGCAATGTTAGCACACTTGATGGGTGTTACATAGGTCCTATATGCTATCTCTCTTTACTACCCCATTTTCTCCCACCCCTTTAGATGCTGGTCTGTATGGATGAGTGCCACTGCCCCTGTCTTTCAGGTCACTGATCCTTTCTTTTGCTCCATCTACTCTGCTGTTGAATCCTCTAGTGTATTTTCAGTTTAGTATTGTATTCTTCAGTTCTTTGATTTGTTTGGTATTGTCTCATATTTTCTCTCTCTTTGTTTCATCCATCCTTCTCCCAAGATTGTGAAAATCGTTGTATCCATTATCTTGAATTCTGTATCAGGTAAATTACTTATTTCATTTTATAAGTTTTTTCTTTTTTTTTTCCCCTGGGATTTATCTTGTTTTTCTATTTGGAATATATTCCTCTGTTTCCTCATTTGCTGGAATCTCTGTGTTTGTTTCTATGTATTAGGAAGAACTGGTTACTTCTAGTCTTGAAGAAGCAACCATAGGAAGACTAGTAGTGTGTTTCAGTCTGCTGTCTGGCAGTGCCTTAGGGGTGGTAGTCTGACACAACTGTCTCTCCACATTGTTTTAGTCCCATGAGTCCCAGAAAGTAAGTCTCTCTGGTCACCAAAGCCAGGTATTCAAGGGTTATCACTTATTTGAAATATACAAATCCCCTGGCTTTGGTGGACTCTGTGAAAGTGTAGACTGAGGCAACTGCTTGTCAACTTTGGTGGGATGGCCTTACCCCCAGGGGTAAGTCAGGCTAGGGCATACCTACAAGTCTGGAAGACCACCAGTTGGGGTTTACTAGGATGGGGCATGCCTGGCACTCTAGGCAAGTTACGGCTGTGGAGTGTTTCAGGGTGGGACATACATAACCCAGATTTTTTGTATATAGGGCCAGGTAAGTACATTAGCAAGGTAGAGGAAGTTGCAAAATGGTGCCCAACTGCAACCTCTGTCTCTAGAGAGAGGACAACAATGTCATTTTAGTTTTCCTTTTTTTCTCAATAAAATGAAAATTCAGAGAATTAAGACATGACTATCCATATAATATGACAGTAAACTAAAGGCAACTGAGTAGCATTGGCATAGCCAAGCAAAAAATAAGGTTTTCAGTCAGTGGTGGATATATGGAAAATGACTGATGTTAGAAAAGGCTGCCTCTACTGAATGTCATTAATAGATTTTTCAAAAAAAAAAAAAAAAAAAAGATTTTTCATGTATCATGATTTTAAAGGTTAACTTAGGATAAATTAGGCCTTTTAATATAAAATAAAAGAACAAACACGTAACTCTCTTGTGAAAACAAAAACGCAAAACAAGTCAGAATTTCTTTTTGTGAAATTACATGTTTGGATTTACTCTTATGCATAATCTCTACCTCATTTTAAAACCTGCAGGAAAAAAGGAGACAGAATTCTCTAGGTAGCAACCCTTCAAATTAGAAACATCAACCCTTGCACTAATTCTCAGCAATACAACAATCTTGAAATCAGTTAAAAATTATAAAATGGGGGGCAGCCCCGGTGGCTCAGCAATTTAGCGCCGCCTTCAGCCCAGGGTGAGATCCTGGAGACCCAGGATCGAGTCCCATGTTGGGCTCCCTGCATGAAGCCTGCTTCTCTCTCTCTGCCTGTGTTTCTGCTGCCTCTCTCTCTCTCTCTCTCTGTGTGTCTCTCATGAATAAAAAAAATTATAAAATGCTTTTTGGGACAATCATGAATTCATGTAGGAGAGGATTATCATGCACACTATGTCTTTTTGTGGCCTTCTTCTATGTTTCAAGGAATATATTATGCTAAATTCTCCTAGACACACATCTTCAAGTATAGACTCTATTTTGATTTAGTGATTTAATGACAATGAGACACACTAAAATCTTTTATTCTCATCTACCCCCATGAGAACCAAAAAGAAATCCAGGTTTTAAAATAGTTGCTTTTATAAAGCTCAAGTGTCTATGACTGACTGCCTCTACCTTATTTTTTCTGTGTTACAACACTGTTCCCTGCTGAATTAGCTGTTGCTACCAACATTATGGCTAAATGGTAAAGGACGTAAGTTAAATATTGATGGTTTAAAAGAGTAAATATTGATAAAAAACTTGATGACAAGACAATACTTACTCAGTGGAATATTTTCAGGCCATAAAAAAAGAATGAAATCTTGCCATTTACAATGTTTATGTATGGAGCTAGAGAGTATAAATGCTAAGTGAAATAAGACAAAGACAAATACCGTATAATTTCACTCATATGTGGCATTTAAGAAACAAAACAAATAAGCTAAGAAAATGAGGGGAGAGAGACAGAGAGACAGAGAGAGAGAATATGGCCAAGAAAAAGACTCTTAATTACAGAGAACAAACTGATGGTTATCAGAGAGGAGGCAGGTGGGAGGATGGGTGAAATAGGTGAAGGGGGTTAAGGAGGGTACCTATGATGAGCATTGGATGATGTATGGAATTACTGAATCACTATATTGTGATATAGTGAAAACGAATATAACACTGTATGTCAACTATAGTGGGACTTAAAATTTTAAAAAACAATAACAAAAAGTAACTCATTAGTTTAAAAATAAAAAAAAAAAACAAACCAAAAAACCCTTATGACCAAAACATTAAATAGTTTGGCTAGTCTTCTAAGGATGAGTAATCATAGACCTGAATGAGTCTGAGATGCAATTTCTTACTCTTTTGAATAGAATTAATGTCTAGAATAAAGCAATTTTACATTTCTTTGTTGTTATAATGCCACTATATCTTTCCTTTTCTTTTCTTTTTTTTTCTTTTAAAGATTTTGTTTATCCATGAGAGACACACACAGAGAGAGAGGCAGAGATGCAGACAGGGAGAAGCAGGCTTCATGCAAGGGAGCCTGACATGGGACTTGATCCCAGGACTCCATGATCATGGCTTGGGCTGGATGCAGGCGCTAAACTGCTGAGCTACCCAGGGATCCCTATTCCATTATAGTACTTTAAAAGAATAATAATCACAGTCAGTTCAGAGATTTTTTTACATTAAAATTGCTTCACACACATAGGTTCTGAGTGTATGTACTTTGTATTATGAAGCAGGATGATCATGTCCCACAAAAAGCTTTGTAAACATAACTTAAAGCAATTGTAATTTCAAATCAAATCCTAAGAAAAGTTTAAGTACAGACTGTCTATAATTTTCTACAAATATTTAGGAATACTCATTAATAATATATCTTTCTCTAAAAATCATATTTCTAGATTTTATTGTTTAGTGTTAAAAACAATAAATGTGATTTTTTTCTTTTTTAATCAGGGAAGTTGTTTTGCATCATAAGCCTGGTAGGAAATGTGAAGCTGAATTAATCACTAATTCCAGAGTCAACAAATGAATTGATGAACAGAGGAAAGTTGTGGATAGATATGATGCAGGAGGTGATAAAGAATAAGGGCCAAGAATACAATTAATTGCAATAGGAAGAAAACAAAAAGGTATTAAAATTAAGGAAGAGTCATATTCATGGAATCTGCAAAGATTTAGGCTAATTACAAATTTAACTATATTGTTTATCTACTGGTTCCTCTACTTTCAGGAGAAAAAAAGGAGCTTGCAGCTCTAAAGATCACTGGTAATGTAATAAATATACATTTATGTGTACAAATAAGACAAATAATTATGTCTGAATTTTCAATGCAATTGTAAACAAGCAATAGTAAGGCAATATTCACTGAAAGTCTGGATGTGCTAGGTACTTACTAATTGCTTCACTTATTTTTTACCTCGTTTAATCTTCCCTACAACTGCATGGCATAGATACAATTGTTATTCTTGTCTTACAGATGAATTTAGGTAATCTGCCTAATGTCACACAGGTGGTAATTGGCTGGACTGAAATTGAAGCCTAGGTTCAGCTCTTAACCATGACGCTTTTTCCGTCTCAAAATGTAACTGGGTCATTTGTTTTAAAAAATTTTGGCCTTAGGGGTGAAAGGGAGTGAGAGATATGAGGCTTCCTTTCATGGAAAGAATAAGTCACAGAATTAAAGGCACTGTATTAAGTAATACTGGTCAATGGTATTATAATAGTGTTGTATGGTGACAGATGGTAGTTACACTAAACTTGTCAATCACTAGGTGTACATCTAAAACTAATGTAACATTGTGTGTCAACTATACTCAAATACAGAAATTAAACCAAGAAGGAAATAAAATTTCAAGTATTTCTAGGAAAAAAGCCCACCAAAAATAAGGAGGAAAGCACTCTGTCCTCTGTATCTGCCTCTATTATGGAATGTATATACCATATTGCAGTTATTTGCTTTCCAGCCTATCTCTGTCCTCCAGAATGAAAGCATTCTGCCTGTAGGGCTCATGTGTAATTGTAGAAAAAAAAGGCTCAGTTAATATTTATCATATTGAATTGATTCAATTACACTCATTAAAAAGAAACAAATTTGGCCTTTTAAAAAATAAAGTTTTGTTGAATGAAAAATGAGCTTTGTATTTTAGATTAGATGTTTGTTTCTATTCTATAGAAAATAAATCGGGAAAGAATTAGGTATTCTAGGCCACCAGAAGTTCAAGTACAGTGTAAAGAAATAGGAATTATAAGCTCATCATTTCCTTATTTAAGGTACTCTACCATATTTAGTTGCTATTCAGTTAACAAAGTATCAAAACAAAGATATTTTTAGAAATATTTCTCACTTGACTTAATTTCCATACCTTCCAGATGTATTCTTCAGTATGGCAAGAGCGTCTGGATAGCCATCCATGTTGTAGTCTCCAATATGAAGAGTAATTGGAAGTGGTATTTCAGTTGGCCGTTGTTCATGCACAAATGGCACAAAGCCCCAGAGTGTGCCCTTGTTGCTGAACTCCTGGAGAACTGGAATCCACTATGGAATAAGAGGAAGAAGAGGAGATTTTATAGTTACTTTAGGAAAAAGAATTTCACCATTTACAAAACAAATGATCCATTAAAAGTTCTCAAGATAAGCATCATCTCACTTAAACTTCTTTATCTCTACAATATACAAAGGGTATTAAAATTTACTTTGACTAACAGATAACTGACACTCTGGAAAAAATAAAGTCCCCTTTAGATTTCATCACTAGTCATTTTTCCTTGAACTGGCACATAGAGCCTTTGAAGTTTTTCACAAAATCACAAATATTAGCTTTGAATTGATGTTGCTGTCCTATAGTTGAATCCCCCATTTTATTTTATTTTTTTTTAAAATTTTTATTTATTTATGATAGTCACAGAGAGAGAGAGAGAGAGAGAGAGAGAGAGGCAGAGACACAGGCAGAGGGAGAAGCAGGCTCCATGCACCGGGAGCCCGACATGGGATTCGATCCCGGGTCTCCAGATCGCGCCCTGGGCCAAAGGCAGGCGCTAAACCGCTGTGCCACCCAGGGATCCCTGAATCCCCCATTTTAAACCTGTGTTGAGTGGAAATGTAATTTCAAGTGACTAGTTTTTAAAGATTCATTTATTTATTTTAGACAAGGAGTGAGAGAGCAAGCAAGAGGGAGGGGAAGAGGGAAAAGAGAGAATCTCAATTAGACTCCCTCTGAAAATGGAGCTCAACTGGAAGCTCTACGTCACAACCCTGAGATCATGACCTGAGCCAAAACCCACAGTTGGATGCTTAACTGACTGAGCCACCTCGGCACTCTGCAAATGAGTATTTTAAGTTAGAACAAACTGTAATATCATCTAATACTGATGTCCTTTCAGGAGGATCAGCTTAAGAAGAAAGAAGATGACAGAGTCTTCCTTGTTCCCCTGCTTTTTGCCTTTTATACGTGATGATGACTTTAGTTATCATCTTCAGAGCCAAGAGTTCTGAGGCTTTCCTAACAACACGGGCCCTGAAAAAGTTCTGCCTGTCCAGGGGGATGAACTTTGTCATCAACATAGCTGTAATCTACTTTTAGTAAATTCTTTGTTTTTATATTGATTGTAATGAAGAAAACAGAGAGAGTAAGTTGATTTCAAGAAGAGCTTTTGGAAATCCATTCCTCTTTTTAATGCCTTAACCTTTACTCTAATAACCTAATGCAAACTAAAAATCTGAGGAGTGGAAACCATACCATTAAAATTATAAATATGCCCATAATTAGTTAAGAGTATGGATACTGGAACACTCTTTAGAGATGTTCAAACAGGTACAGCTGTCTTGAAATGACAGCAGGCCAAACGTGCCTATATATGTTTATTTTCTTTTAAGCAGGTGACACCTTATATGGCTCCAAGTCAAATTTCATTAAAAATGGCTTCTTAAAAAGGGTTTAGTACAAAGGATATCCCAAACATTTTCTAGGTTTTCCAAAGAAAGCATAATTTGCCAAGGCAAAAGAGAAAAAATAGCTAATAAGGACACATTTATAGTAAATAAGCTGTTTTAAAAAAAACTTGTTTACATCTTAGATCAATTTTTCAATCTTTCTTAAAGCAAAAAGAATTATATATTATCAAAATGATTTACCCAACTTTGAAAAAAATAGTTGGTTTTGTTTGGAAGAAGATGGGAAGTTTCGCAAAATGTTATCACAAACTTCTGAAAAGCTTGACAGTTTATTAATGAGGATAAAGTATTCTTATTAATGTAAATGTATTAAGGTCTAAAAAAGTAAAAAAATTTTATATTCATATGACAATCCTTAACAGTCACCAAAGAACTGTGACATTTATTTTTCCAGAGAGATGAGGATAATTTGAAAATATTCTTAGAGTAGTCTGTCACTTAAGCCAGGCTATAATTACTATGTTTACTTATATCCATGAAACAATGATTAGGTGTTACTTGACCTCATGTTTTCAGTGATTCAAAACTTAAAAAGGCTTAAGATAATAAAATTTATGAGTATAGAAGTTAAATGTTTTTAGAGTGTTGATTGGAAGTTTTTAGACTGTTGATATGGAAGTTTTTCTTTAGTGTCTGAGTATAAATGGTGGTTTCCTTATATAAGGGCAATAAAAGTCAGTATGTTATTTTCTCATTTCTTACCCTAAGATAGAAAACAGAACTGATTAATTCTAGTACTATAATACTGGCTTTCTCTGTCTGGTGCTATCAATATGGAAAAATTCTCAGTATTACAACCTATCATTGCCACATAATCTGCTTTGACTATTGGATTCTAAATTGTTTACCTACAAGCTACAGGCAAAACATTGGCATAAGTGAATGAAACAGATATAGATAGCACAAATAAAGATTAGCTTCGACAATTGTTGTGTTCTTCTCCATAACCTTTTATTATAGTTAGTGTGCATTTTACCTTATTCCTAGACTATAAAATGCTAATGGATCATTTAATTACGGGACCAAGAATTGGTCTTCTTCACCAGAAATGATTATAACAGTGCCTTCCCCTCAAAAAACAAACATGAAAAGATTTAAATGCATTTCATTAAAATGAGGAAGTCAATAATTTATATAGGGTTTCTCTGTGTTCTGATTTAGATAATTTTTCTAATCTCTGAAGATTTTCTTCAAGAAGGTAACTCTATTGACATTAAAAAACAAGCTGATATACCTGCTTTGTTCCAGATCTTGCTAAGTAAATGATGCTTTTCTGGCAGTTTTTATCTTCACAGCCTGGCAATAAGTGATCCATGTGTCCATCTCCATCTGCCAAAAGAAACTTCAAGAGTCCATTAACAGCTACAAAATAAAGTGTTCCTGTATGGCAGATTACATTTCCTATTTGTTCAAAGTCTGCATCAATCTGGAGGAATGGAAGAAATTGACGTAGGACTTTGTGATAAATGCGATTCAATTAAAACAATTATTCTGGCCCTTGCCACCTATTACCTGGATTGTGTCTTATTTTAAAATTGCTCACTTTTTGTAGTTAAATATTTACCCAATATTGGGAGAAAAAACCCATTTCAGGCTTTAATGATAAAATCATCAATTTTTAAACAATGTGGCTTTTGACTTACTTACACAATTATCATTGCTGCCACAGGAGAAAAAGAAGCTTGTCAATAGCAATTATTTTATCTTATTTTAAATGTGTCTTTACAAATTAATTTATTTAAACACATGCTTTTAAGTATCTTTTACATAGTATGAGATTTAATTCAGGAAGGAGTTCTAAAGCTCTCAGCATCCTGGCTTCTAAGCACCAATAATTTTTTATCAGTAAAAAGGCATATGAAAAGAATGCAGATGTCCTTTCCAGCTGACTGCTTTTAAAAAGCTGCACAATGGGGGTACCTGGGTGGCTCGGTTAAATATCTGATTTCAGCTCTGGTTATGACCTCAGAGTCTTGGGATGGAGTCCTGAGTCTGGCTCTGCCATCAACATGGAGTCTGCTTTGTCCCTCTGCCTTCCCTTCCCCACCCATGTGCCCATACATGTGCACACATTCTTTTTCTCTCTCAAATAAATAAATACAAACTTTTAAAGAAAAGCTGCACAATGCTTTGCAAAGACCTTCAGAAGTGAGGTTACTGAGGAACGTGGAATCTGTTCCTCTAGTGGTCTCTCCTATCCACTGCCTCTTATCTGATGGGGTTTATGGATTTTGATGTCCTAGAGTTAAATCTCTACAGTGACATGCACAGTGGAATAGTCATTTAGATTTTACATTCTGTGCTGCTTTAGTCGCTGATTTATTTGCTATGGTTTAATATATAATGTGTGTCTGAGGTAAGTGCCTTCACAGTTTGAAGGAAATAATAAGGATTAGCAATAAATAAATATTCTTCCATGTGCAGGCTTACATATTAAGAAAATACAGAATTCTAACAAACCTATCAAGTCTTCAGTAATATATTCGAAAGGGAAAAAAATAATTTTAAGTGGGCTGAAAACATAGCCAATGGAAGCTGACCTCAGCAAGGAAAAATAAAAGGCACAGCATAGTGAAAAATAAATTTCTTTCATTTAATTTCATGGTTTAATTACTTATGATCCTTATGATTAATATAATTTGTGATTATAAACCCTTAAGTAGAGGAGTAAAACATTAAATAAAATAGTTGAATTAATAATGGAAAGTATCGAGAACATCTGTATTTGACAGTATATATGCATTTGGATTAGTGAGAGAGAAGCTGAGAGAAACATGCAACTCTAGGCAGGAATACTTGGAAAGGAAAAGGGTTTCCAAGGACATAAACATATATCATGGTTAAAGATAAATAAAAAAGAGCTAGCCAAGTAAGAATGAATTAAATGCAAAATGTGATTTATAAGCAGGCTCTAGGAATATTATAGACCTCATTAAAAGCCAAACCATTTTATTGCAAATTAATGGAGGACCAATTAGAAGACCATTACTAAGTCTCTGCCCTTCATTTTTACCCAATGGCAAAATACTCAGATTAGATTCTGATTTACACTTTTATTTTCTTCTAGTTTCTTTCTTCCCAGTAGCTTCCTATTTCCTACGAGTATTTCAACTATGACTTAGCAAATAACCATCTAATAAACATACAACAAACTCATGTGATAATTTATAATCATGCCTTTTGGTATAAATTATCAGCAGTATTTTACGGATATAGTCATAGAAATGGAGATCTTTATCAGAGAATGTCTTCCTTGTGCCCCTTCTAAGTGCTATTTTTTGATATTTAGAGGAAGCAAGAGAAAAGCTTTCTGAGAGTCCAACTTCATGCCCAAAGGAAATTTTCTTTCTTAAAGGCAACTAACATTTAAATTTCACAGATTTCACTTTTCTGCAGGTTTTTTAAAACAAATTATTTGAAAATAATTTAAACTTAAATGTTCAATAAAAGTAGTACATAGAATGTATGTAAACACTGTTTAACCAGATGTGCCTATTGTTAACATTTTACCCCATTTGTTTTATCATTTGTGTGCTTTATGAAATCAAGTTTTTGCTGAACCATGTACATAATTA
This sequence comes from Canis lupus familiaris, assembly GCF_011100685.1. Taxonomy (NCBI): domain Eukaryota; kingdom Metazoa; phylum Chordata; class Mammalia; order Carnivora; family Canidae; genus Canis; species Canis lupus. The sequence continues at coordinate 66,929,390 of NC_049223.1, read as the reverse complement.
TATAGATCATGGCCCCTTAGCCCTAAATTCTTGAGTGTGTGTTTCCTAGGAATAGGGATATTCTTTTACTTAACCATAGTGGTCATCAGTTCAGCAATTCAGACAAATACTTCTATCTAATGTACTATTTAAATTCCAAATTTATCCATTGACCTAACAATATTCTTCATAGCATTTTTGCCTCTCTAACACAGAATCCAATCTAGGGTTAGGAATTGCATGTTTAGCATCCTTGAATCTAGCATATTTTCATAGCCTCTGTCTTTTATAATCTCTGTATCTTTTTTTTTAAAGACCGCATGAATCTTCTACTTCTGAAAAATACTTCAATAATACTTAAACTTTTATGCCTAGAAAAAAATAATTTCAGAAAAGTAAATTTCACATGAACCAAAGGCCCAAGGCTAGAACTAATATTCATTTAAGCATATTCTATAAGAAGTAATGTGACTTTTTTTTTTGAAATAATGTGACTTTGAGCAGACTATGAAGAAGTCATGCTGACAGAGGTACCAGTCTGTGAACTTGGACACATTCCTTAAAGAAGTCCCAGGAATTAATAACTTTGTATCTTCTTCTCCTTAGGATTTCAGGGCACTTCAAGTTTTCTTGAAGGCTAACATCACTTCTCAAAGACTCAACAGAAAATGTAACAGAAGGAATGGTATTCTAATTATTTTAGAAATTGCAGTGTAAAAATTGACCTTTGGAATGGCTGATCACTACAATGCACACTGAACACATGCTAATTTTCATCTGATGTTGACCTTACAATTTTCTGATGAAACTCTTCCCTAAAAACATATAAAGAACTTATTGAAATACATTTAATGATTCAAACTAATTTTCTGAAAAATTTTAATCTTAAAACCAAGAAGGCACCGAAATTAAGTTATTGTTTTCATAAAAATGGATAATCAATTTTTATATAATGGTTTTTGTTTTTAATTAAGCAGGGGCAAAGAAGAAGCTACACATATAACAAAGGATCACATAGGAGTGGTTGGGTGGCTCAGCCAGTTAAGCAACCAACTCTTGATTTCAGCTCAGGTTGTGGTATCAGGGTCCTGGGATCAAGCCCCAATTCAGGCTTAGTGGAGAGCCTGCCTATGGATTCTCTCTCTCCCCTTTTCTTTCCCCCTCCCCCCATTCATGCATGCATTCTCTCTCTAAAATAAATAAATAAGTCTTAAAAAAAAGGAGTCACATAAATATTACTTATCCTCTTAAACATGCATAATTTCGTGAAATTAACTGACCTTTGGTATCATTTAAACAAATTATAACTCTGTTCTGGCCCCAGATTACATATTACCTATCCAACTTCCTACAACAATTTCTCTAATGCAGGGATTCTCAAATTGTGGTCCCAGTCCACAGCCTAAGCATCACCTTGGGAACTTAAGCCCCTGTCGAGATCTAATGAAAGAGAACATCTGAGAGTAGGGCCCAGCAATCTGTATCTGGCTGGATGCATAGTAAGGTACAGGAACCACTGACCTAAGGTATTTATACTGATCTCCCAGGAACATCAGGGGGATATATATGGATCCTTACTCCTGTCCTGATCATGATCCTCCATTTAGAATAAACTTCTCTTGCTAATCAAATTCCATTACCCATTTAGGACTAAGTCTGTATCCTTTTCCTTAGGAGCTGTGTTCCATTCAGCCTGACTCCAGGTCATCTTGTATAAATTAGGTCTCTTGGGCAGTCAACTCATTATGGCAACAAAACAATTACTACTCCAGAAAACAATTGTTTTCTGTGAATGTCTTGCCACTCCATGAGAGTGTGTGGAGATTTTAGCATAATGGAAAGCAGGTAGAACAAGGATCAGACATATTTGGGTTTTTAACCTGATTTAACTCTGAATAAGTAATTAGTCATATAATTTTGAGAAAGAAACTGAAAAAATAATTTTAAAAATATTATGACTTTTTGGGAACAAGTGCAGCATTTTTTTTAGTATTTTTTATAACTGTTCAAGATGTATTCAGTTTTTTAGAAATGTCTTCCTCCTACTCTTGTTGCTAGCTCCCCTCCAGAGTAGCAGCCACTAGCAGTTTCTTATATATCGTTCAACACATAATCTATGCATATACATAAACTATATATAATTGTGCACAAATGTTAGTATGGTTATATCGCTTTGGCACCTTGAAATTTTCATTTAATGTATTTTTGAGATCACTGCACATCAGTTGATTTGTATATGCCTCATATGTAACACAGCATTACAAAGATATATCTCAATATAATCAATCCTCTATTGATGTGCAAATACCAGGGTTGTTTCTGATCTCTTATAATTCAAACAATCCAACAATGAGTAACTTTGTACAGGTATTATGTCATCTTTTGAGATGATATCTGTAGTATAAATTGTTAAAATGGAAATTATGGTTTTGATGGTTATAATGAACTTAAAGCTTTTATTTTAATCTCCACAGAGTAGTTTTCAAACTTTTTAGTCTCAAAAGTCCTTTATAGTTTTTTTTTAAAGATTTTTAAATTTTTAAGCAATCACTATGCCCTACATGGGGCTCGAACTTACAACCCTGAGATCTAGAGTCACATGCTCTACTGAGCCAGCCAGGGGTTCTGAGAATCCCTATAGTCTTAAAAACTGAGGATCTCAACAAGCTTTGTTTATGTGGGTTATACTGATAGGTATTTATATCAGAAATTAAGACTGAGAAATATTTAGTAAGTCAAAAATATAGTCATAAATTTATATACAGTAAAAATCACATTTTCATGAAAAATAACTATTTTCCAAAGCAAAAATGTTTTGCAAGAAGAGTGGCATTCTCTGACTGAACAGAAAAAAGTTGGATTTTCATGCTGCTTTTGTACTCAATCTGTTGTTTTGGATGACAAATGTGAAAATATATAGTTGCAGGAAGTATTTAATAGTTTCTTCAGATAACTCTGGAACTTCTTTCATACTACCACAAAAACTCAGCAAGTGATAATTTCTTAAAGATTAGTCCAATGAAGAATACAGAGCCAAGCAATGAAGTTTTCTTACTGTTAAATAAAATCTAGTAGTCTACTTTGCATTTTGAATGGATTTTACTATTGCATGACTTTGTAAAACCACATGTCAAACATTTAGAAGATAGTGGTTCACTGAACCACTGAGTGGTTATCTGGTTATGAAACTGAGTTATGTAGATATTCCAAGTGTTGAAATAATTCATTATACAATATCAAAAATTCCCATTTGTTAATATCACCACCTATCTTATTTCAAAAAGGTTTTTAAGCATTGGGAAGCTGTCAGTTCATGGTAGCAGGTTATGGTTTTCTAAAATCCCAATTTTTGCTTGAGACATTAAATTTTATCATTGGCACCTTCCCATTAGTTGTTATCCTCGAAGGGACAAGTTAGTTTTGTTCATTTTATTTTATTTTATTTTATTTTTAATTTTTTAATTTTTATTTATTTATGCTAGTCCACAGAGAGAGAGAGAGAGAGAGGCAGAGACATAGGCAGAGGGAGAAGCAGGCTCCATGCAGGGAGCCCGACGTGGGATTCGATCCCGGGTCTCCAGGATTGCGCCCTGGGCCAAAGGCAGGCGCCAAACCGCTGCGCCTCCCAGGGATCCCAGTTTTGTTCATTTTAGAGAAGATGTCTACTAAACCCCAAGTGAGAATGACTGTTTTCTGTTTGTCAGTTGTTCTTTCAAGTAAAAAAATGGTACAACACTAAAAAAAAAAAAGTGGTTAGTTCAGATTACAACATAATCACCCTAGAGCTTTTCATCAAGACAACCATCATGCTCAGTTTTATGCACATATTTCCTGACATAGAGTATTAAAAGGGTGTGTACTTGAGTCAAGATCTAATAAAATTATTTTTCACTGCTTCATTGAAAACATTCTTGAGTCAAACTGTTTTCTTATTTCTCCTTTAACACTGTGAGTGTATAATGGTGAAGAATGCATGGTATGCATTGCATGCTAATAAAAAGTGGTGCTACTGCTTTGGTTTGTGCTAAATGGCAAGCAGCTTTACTCACTATTGCTTTTACATTATCAGAGCTAATGTCAACACTGTGAAAAAGGCCAATTGCATCTTAATACTACTATGCAGATAGTTTTGGCCTTATGGACACCCTGAAAGAGTTGCAGGAAGCCTCCCTCCACTCCTAATCCCAGGTCTATACTTTAGACTATACTTTGAGCATCTTCACTAGAGAGGTTGCACCAATAAGTGAATCACCAAATACTCTGATTGTTGCCACACTGATAAGTGAAAATGGTATTTCACACCGTAGTCTTAATTTTTAGTTTTCTTATTAAAATGTTGGTCTTTTTCCTGCCAATTTACAAGAGTGTATTCTACATTAAGAAAATTGTTCTTTTGTCTGTGATTTATTAATACTTTTCTTTGTAGCATCTAGGTTTTCCTTTTAAGTTAATAAGGCCTTTGAAATTCACAGTACTTGGGGACATTATTGTTGCTTTTAGGTCTTTGATTCAATCTAGAGTTTATTCTGACTTAAGCTGTGAGTTATGATCCTACTGCACTTTTACAGAGATGGATATATCCAGTTGTCCCATACCACTTACTGAATGATCTAGTTTTCGGGAAACTCATTATCTCTGAATTGTCTTTATCTGTACAATGATCAAAAGGAACATAATTTGGCTACTGCAAAGGGTCATTATGAAGATTAAATGGGAAAAGAATTTGGGAAATACTATAAAAGAGTAAACAACTATAACAGAATACATTATTTCTATATATCCCCCTTATCACAATGTGTACTTAGGACAGTGGTATACTGTGCTTAGTAGGTGGACAAGAGAGTAAAAAAAAAAATGTGTAACTCCTAAAAGAACAGACTGGTTTTTTGCACTTCCAGGACCCACTTAATGTTATAGTAGTAAACACTGAAACATTTGGTCATGAAAAATTAAAGTAACAATTTAGGATTTGATGAATGTCACTCCATAGATGGAAAAAAAATAAGTAAAATGGCTGAATATTTAGATCTATAACCTGGAACTCTTGAGTTCAATAACAAAAAATAAATCAGTAATTTCTGAATTACAGAGTAGAACAAGTTATGACAGCTCAAACGGGGAATAAGTCAAAATGATTCCTTCCACCATCTGGAAAATTTACTCATGGATGGCTATAGCATACGCAAGATATAAATACCACAAGTCACACAACTAATTATGTTAGAAGGTTCTAAATAGAATTCAGAGGCTTTAACTTTTAACACAAGGCTGAAAGATTTCTGTATTGGACTTTTAAAATTGAATTTCTTGCTAAAATAGACCCAGAATATAGTAGAAGTAACAGCTTTCCCATCACATTTGTCAAGAGGCATGTGAGACATATGACAGATAATGTATTCATATATTAAACTACATTTTTTGGTGATTATTAATATAAAGCTAGAAAAAACCATGCTAAAATAAAAAACCATTTACCAAAAATCCATTTCCTTATTTCCATTTTAAGATATGAAGTATATCACTTTATATTTTCAGAATATGGAAATAAGCGAGATTACTGATGCAGAAATAAGTTGAATCTGATACAAAAACTATTAAAATAGCCAAATTAGACCTTTAAAGAAAAGTAAAACTCATATTTTTAAAATGATAAACTATATAAAAAAGAGAGCATGAATGAAACTATTAAATTTCTTTAGCTTTTTAAAAAATGCTCGTAAACCTATGAGAAATAGTTGCTGTATTACTTAAAAAAGAGAAAAAAGAATATATTATCACATTATCATGTGAGAAGTCAATGTTTTTTCAAAATATTCATTTTTAAATGACATAAATGACAGAATTATGAATATGAACATCAGTTTACTTAATTTTGTTTCAGATGTTGAATAGCATATAGGTTGATTTTTAATTATGCTCATATAAGCATAGTATTATGTATGTATGTGACTGAAGACTTCTACAAAGTACCAGGGCCTTAACAATTTCACTGAGAGAAACACATATTGTCAAAGAATATGAATGTGATCAAGATAGAGAAATTATAATTCTTTAAGATGCTGCTTGTTACTATCAGACATGGTAATGCTGGAAAGCATTAGGCAGGACCAAGAATATACAAAATGACCAAATTTGCTTTATATATGTTCAGGCTTTGTGAGTAGATAGTCATGAAATAGGACTTTCATAATGACTGAGATTTCTCTTGTCAATTCTATTATTTCTTCTTGAAATGATAAAATATTTTTCCTTGTCATTTAAATACCTAAATATCTATTAGGCTTTAATGTCTCCTGAAACTTATCTGCTGATGCTTCTTTCTGTTTTGCTGAATAAGCGGATTCTTTGACCACGATGTCTTAGTAATTTCTTTCCTTATTAGGAATTTTAGAAAAGTCATGGCATATTTCACTTTTGTTCTGTGGCGTTTTCCTTGCTCTATTATCTGAACAAAGGTAAAAATTACCTGTTTGGTGAGAAGGAAGTAACAGGGTAAAGAGGCCTAATTCCAGCCTAGTCATCAGCAGGTACATGATAGTGGAAATGTCTCCTACTAAACATTCTGCATGGCGATGGCCTTGTTTATTTACATCTGAAACTGGGAGGTGGGTGAATGGAGGAAGGCTTAAACAGATTATTCTTAGATTCTTATGATTAAATCTGTAACTCTGTACCTATTATTTTATATTAGTTATCAAATATGCTGTGCCACTATAATTCTTACCTTGTTACCAAAAATGAACACAGTATGTTTATTTAAGTATGTACAGTGAATTCTTCCATAATGTTCATGTATCATATAAAATGAAGACAATATTAATATTAAATAATGCTTTAAACATCTTGAATATATCTTTACATAGCAACCAAATATAATTCAAAACCAATTTGATAACACAGAAAAAAATCTATTCTACTTGTTATGTAATTGATTAGCATACTTTAACATCCTCCTTTTTTCCACTATGTTGAGTAATATTTAAAGAGTATTACTTTATTTATTCTTCAGAGTGCTCTCAACATAACATGAAATGATTTAAACATAAAAACCCACACTTGCAAAATGGTAGCAAAATGACTCAAACTCTTGTTTTGTTTTGCTTTTTTTTTATAATTTTTATTTATTTATGATAGTCACACAGAGAGAGAGAGAGAGAGAGAGAGAGAGTCAGAGACACAGGCAGAGGGAGAAGCAGGCTCCATGCACTGGGAGCCCGACGTGGGATTTAATCCCGGGTCTCCAGGATAGTGCCCTGGGCCAAAGGCAGGCGCCAAACTGCTGCGCCACCCAGGATCCCTCAAACTCTTGCTTTGATAAGGAAGCAAACAATGACAGTATAAGTAAAATTAGTTTATTTAATAAAATCTTTAAACTCAAGAGCTTTAAATAAATCTAACAATCTAGTATTTACATTTGGGGAGGGGTCAGAATCAAAATATGTATGATTTGTCCCAGATAATTCTTGGGATACAGACATGTTTGGGTGTAGTAGAAACGACACAATGAAATATTGTAGAAATATTTTGCTTTTAAGTCTGTTTAGTTAGTAAGACGCTTGGCTAATTCAGTTTTTTCATCCATAATATGAAAAGGCTAGATTCCGTGACATTCTAAAATGCTATCCATAGAAGTTAAGATGGTGGAGAAGCAGGAGGACCCTGATCTTTCCTCGTCTCTTGAACACAGCTGCATTGAGGTCAGATCTCTTGGAACACCCAGGAAATTGATCTGAGAAGGAAGAAGGATCACCATGGTTGGAGAGAGATAATGTGGCAGGTTGAGGTGTGTGGAAGTGAATTGAGGGAGAGAAAAACTGCATGTGGCAGAGGGGAATGAACTCTTTCCTGGGAAGAGAAAGAGAGAGGGTTTGACAGAGTGTGGCATCGGTTCACACAAGAAGAAAACCTCTCTGGCCATAGACTGGGAGCCAGAGGAACTGAGTGTTGCAGGATTTTTTTTTTTTGCAAACAGTGTGTATGGAGCTCAATCTCTGAGGTTTTAGAAGTGTGCAACTTTTACTGGAGCTTTGGTTCACACTTCTGAGGAGAAGGAGGGCTCTGGTCTGGGAATACACATGAAATGTGTAGGGATCTCCTGGAGTTGCACTGGGAGGGATCGTTCCCCTTCCTGGAGTACACTTGGAAAAGGGTATATTGCTCCTGTAAGTACAAAAGACCCTGCAGGCACCAGTATATGGCCTTTCATTGGCAGGGGACAAAAGCATGCAAGAAGGTGGGTAATCAGGATACTGCTTTTCCTGGTGCTACACCATAGATTCTGGGCATTGAGGAGGCGTGGGCTGTTTTTCTGGGACAAAGGTCACTAATCACAGCAAAGCAAGGCTCTAATCCTGAGGAGGAAGCAGATCCGCTGTGCCAACTCCATTAAGATCTGGAGTTTTGAATCCCAGTTGTGTCAAATAGAACCCAGGAGACTTGTGGCATCGAAGAACCGTCACTTTTCTGTGAAGGTTTCCTGAACAATGGGGCAGGTGTGAGATCCTCTCACCCCTGTCCTGGGATAAGAGGGTGTATGTTGCCATTTTACCCTCACTACTAACAAGGTGGGACATTGGAGAGCAACACAGAGGCCATCAGTGGAAGCCACTTACATCAAACACTGCACTTCCTGTGCTTGGCAAATGCATTTTTACTAGGACAGGACTGACTCTGGGCCAGCACAGCAGGCCTCTTCCTCAGAAGATCAGCAAATCTACTGATCATACAGTGCTTCAAAATGTCCCCTTCAATTCTGGTGGAAATAGGACCAGGCTGTATTTTTTCCCCCATTCCTTTTTGTTCCTTTGGAATCAGGCTTACAGTGTTTTGTTAGTATGTTTCTAATTTTCTTTCTCTGTCTCTCTTTTTGATCGAGCTTCTTGTTTTCTTTTTTCTTTCTTTATATTTTGTTGGAATCAGGCTTACAGTTTTTTGATTGTCTGTTTTTTGTTTGTACCTTTCCCTTTACGCTTTTATTTTGGGATCAGGCTTTCCTCCCTCACCTCGCAGGCCTGTTTTCACAACAGATCAAAGCACAAACCTAGATAAAGGTCCAAACACCTTCCCACTACCAGCAAGGAGGAACTCTGTGGAGGACTGACATGTGGGAAAGAGCAGCCAAAATACAACAGCACCACAAACACTTCCTGAAGCTCCAGGCTGTGGAGAGTGTATGACTTCTTTTAAATATCGGTGCAGGAAACATAACAGGCTTCCACAACACATGAAAGACAGAAACTTAGCCAAAATGACAAGACAGAGGAATCCTTCTCAAAAGAAAGGTCAGGAGGATATCAAAGCCAGGGACTTGTGCAAAACAATAGAAGCAATATATCTGAAGAAGAATTTATAAAAACAGTCATAAGAATATTAGCTGGACCTGAAAAAAAAGCACAGAAGACACCAGAGAAGCCCTTACTGCAGAGATAAAAGACCTAAAAAATAGCCAAAGTAAAAAATGCTACAACTGAGAATGCAAAACAGATTGGATATAATCACATTGAGGACCGAAGAAGCAGAAGAGAGAATAGGCAGTAAAGAGAATAAATTATGGAAAATAATGAACCAGAAAAAGAAGATGGAAAGAAAACTGTTAGATCACAATACAGATGTAGGGCACTCAGCAATTCATTAAAGTGGATCTATCATATCACAGGAGTCCCAGAAGAAGAGCAAGAAAAACGGGCAGAAGGTTATTTGAACAAATTATAGCTGAGAAACTTCTCCGAATCTGGAGAGGAAAACAGGAATTCAAGTCCAAGAGGCAGAAAGAATTTTTTCCAAAAAAAAAAAAAAAAAAAAAGAAGTCAATGCCTATTGGCATATCATAGTGAAACCTGCAAAATACAAAGATAAAGAGAGAATTCTTAAAGCAGCTAGGGGAAAAGGGTCCTTAGCCTACAAAGGAGAACACATAAGTTAAGAGCACACCTGTCCACAAAAACTTGGCAGTCCCAAAAGAAAGTGGCATGATATATTCAACATACTAAACGGGAAAAATATGAAGCCAAGACATACTCTATCCAGCAAGGCTGCCATTCAGAATAGAAGGAAAAAGAGCTTCTAAGACAAGCAAAAAACTAACAGAGTTCGTGAACACTAGCCCAGCTCTGCAGAAATATTAAAGGAGACCCTTGAAGCAGGAGAGACCAAAAGTAAAGAAGACTAGAAAGGAACAGAAACAACATACAGCAACAGCGACTTTACCGGTAAATAATGCCGCTAATTTCAACATCTTTCAATAATTACTCTGAATGTAAATGGAACTCAGTGCTTCAATCAAAAGACACAGGGTATCAGAATGGATATGTAGCTCACAAGAAATTCTTTTAGACACAAAGACACCTCCAGATTGAAAACGGAGGGGTAGAGAATCATTTATCATGCTAGTGGAATCAAAAGGAAGGTTGGAGTAGCAATATTTATATTAGACAAACTAGATTTTAAAAACCAAAGACTGTAATGAGATAAAGAAGGACACTATATCATGATAGAAGTCTATCTGTCAAGAAGATCTAACACTTGTAAATATTGTGGGAGTAGCCAAACATATTCATCAAAAAAACTAACTTAAAGGAACTCATTGATAACAATACAATAATAGCAGGGGACTTTAACACCCCACTCACAGCAATGGACAGATGATGCAAACAGAAGATGGATTTAACAGATATATTCAGAGGCTTTCATCCTAAAGTAACAGAATATACATTTTTTTTTTCAAATGCACTTGGTATATTCTCCTGGTAGATTACATACTGGGTCACAAATAATGACTCAACCAGTAACAAAAGACAGATCATGCCATGCATATTTCAGAACAAATGATACGAAACTTCAAGATAACGACGAGAGAGACTTGAAGAACCACAAGTAGGGGGAGGGGCAAGATGGCGGAAGAGTAGGGGTCCCCAAATCACCTGTCCCCACCAAATTACCCTAGATGACCTTCAAATCATCCTAAAAAATCTACGAATTTGGCCTGAGATTTAAAGAGAGAACAGCTGGAATGCTACAAGTGAGAAGAGTTCGCGCTTCTATCAAGGTAGTGAAAGACGGGGGAAAAAAGAAATAAAGAAACAAAGGCATCCAAGGGGGAGGGCCCTCGAGGAGCCGGGCTAGGCCGGGGTGAGTGTCCCAGGACAGGAGAGCTCCGTCCGGGAGAAGCAGGAGCTGCAAGCCCGACCTTCCCGGCGGGAAGGCACCCGTGGGGGAGTTAGAGGAGGACCCCAGGAGGGCGGGGGTGCCCTGAGGCTCCCTGGGACACTAACAGACACCTGCCGCCCCGGTAGAGTGTCGCCGAGCTCCCTAAGGGCTGCAGCGCGCACGGCGGGAACCCGGGAGCAGCTCGGAGGGGGCTCGGGCGGGGGGCTCCGCGGAGGGGGCTTGCGGGGCGGGGTGCGCGAATCCAACAGCGCAGACCGGAGAGCAGCAGGGCGCCGGGACACAGCCCACGATCCGGCCTCCCCCTGGGACAGGCAGAGGCCGGGAGGGCCCAGGACAGCAAGGACGCTCCTGCCCTGAGCTAAGCAGATCAGCGGCCGCGCCCCCGGAGCATCCAGGCCCTGTGGACAGAGAGCTCCATAGGTTACTGCGGGGGCTGAAGCCTGGGCTCCAGAGCTGGCTCCGCCACTGTGGTTTTTCCCTCCTGGGGCCTCACGGGGTAAACAACCCCACTGAGCCCTGAACCAGGCAGGGGGCAGAGCGCAGCTCCCCTAAGTGCTAACACCTGAAAATCAAGCACAACAGGCCCCTCCCCCAGAAGACCAGCTAGACGGACAAGTTCCAAGGGTAAGCCAAGGGACTTAAAGTATACAGAATCAGAAGATACATCCCCGTTTTTGTTTTTGTTTTTTTTTTTTTTTGCTTTTTGATTTCTGTTTGCTTCCCCCACCCTTTTTTTCCTCTTTCTTTTCTTTCTTCTGTTTTTCTTTTTTTTCTTCCTTTTTCTTTTCTCTTTCTTTCCTTCTTCTCTCCTCTCCTTTTTCTTCCTCCTTTTCCCAATACAAGTTGGCTTTTTGGCCACTCTGCCACTGAGCAAAATGACTAGAAGGAAAACCTCACCTCAAAAGAAAGAATCAGAAACAGTCCTCTCTCCCACAGAGTTACAAAATCTGTATTACAATTCAATGTCAGAAAGCCAATTCAGAAGCACTATTATACAGCTACTGGTGGCTCTAGAAAAAAGCATAAAGGACTCAAGAGACTTCATGACTGCAGAATTTAGATCTAATCAGGGAGAAATTAAAAATAAATTGAATGAGATGCAATCCAAACTAGAAGTCCTAATGACGAGGGTTAACGAGGTGGAAGAACGAGTGAGTGACATAGAAGACAAATTGATGGCAAAGAGGGAAACTGAGGAAAAAAGAGACAAACAAAAGACCATGAGAATAGATTAAGGGAAATAAACGACAGCCTGAGGAAGAAAAACCTACGTTTAATTGGGGTTCCCGAGGGTGCCGAAAGGGCCAGAGGGCCAGAATATGTATTTGAACAAATCATAGCTGAAAACTTTCCTAATCTGGGAAGGGAGACAGGCATTCAGATCCAGGAAATAGAGAGACCCCCCCCCCCCAAATCAATAAAAACCGTTCAACACCTTGACATCTAATAGTTAAGCTTGCAAATTCCAAAGATAAAGAGAAGATCCTTAAAGCAGCAAGAGACAAGAAATCCCTGACTTTTATGGGAAGGAGTATTAGGGTAACAGCAGACCTCTTCACAGAGACCTGGCAGGCCAGAAAGGGCTGGCAGGATAATTCAGGGGTCCTAAATGAGAAGCACATGCAACCAAGAATACTTTATCCAGAAAGGCTCTCATTCAAAATGGAAGGAGAGATAAAGAGCTTCTAAGACAGGCAGGAACTGAAAGAATATGTGACCTCCAAACCAGCTGCAAGAAATTTTAAAGGGGGACTCTTAAAATTCCCCTTTAAGAAGAAGTTCAGTGGAACAATCCATAAAAACAAGGACTGAATAGATATCATGATGACACTAAACTCATATCTTTCAGTAGTAACTCTGAACGGGAACGGGCTTAATGACCCCATCAAAAGGCGCAGGGTTTCAGACTGGATAAAAAAGCAGAGACCCATCTTTTTTGCTGTCCTACAAGATACTCATTTTAGACAGAAGGACACCTACAGCCTGAAAATAAAAGGTTGGAGAACAATTACCATTCAAAATGGTCCTCAAAAGAAAGCAGGGTAGCCATCCTTATATCAGATAAACTAAAATTTACCCCAAAGACTGTAGTGAGAGATGAAAAGGACACTATATCATACTTTAAGGATCTATCCAACAAGAGGACTTAACAGTCCTCAATATATATGCCCCGAATGTGGGAGCTCCCAAATATTTAAATCAATTAATAACCAAAGTGAAGAAATACTTAGATAATAATACACTTATACTTGGTGACTTCAATCTAGCTCTTTCTATACTAGATAGGTCTTCTAAGCACAACATCTCCAAAGAAACGAGAGCTTAAATGATACAATGGACCAGATGGATTTCACAGATATCTACAGAACTTTACATCCAAACCCAACTGAATACACATTCTTCTCAAGTGCACATGGAACTTTCTCCAGAATAGACCACATACTGGGTCACAAATCGGGTCTGAACCGATACCAAAAGATTGGGATCATCCCCTGCATATTCTCAGACCATAATGCCTTGAAATTAGAACTAAATCACAACAAGAAGTTTGGAAGGACCTCAAACACGTGGCGGTTAAGGACCATCCTGCTAAAAGATGAAAGGGTAAACCAGGAAATTAAGGAAGAATTAAAAAGATTCATGGAAACTAATGAGAATGAAGATACAACCTTTCAAAATCTTTGGGATGCAGCAAAAGCAGTCCTAAGGGGGAAATACATTGCAATACAAGCATCCATTCAAAAACTGGAAAGAACTCAAATACAAAAGCTAACCTTACACATAAAGGAGCTAGAGAAAAAACAGCAAATAGATCCTACACCAAGCAGAAGAAGAGAGGTTAATTAAGATTCGAGCAGAACTCACGAAATCGAGACCAGAAGAACTGTGGAACAGATCAACAAAACAAGGAGTTGGTTCTTTGAAAGAATTAATAAGATAGATAAACCATTAGCCAGCCTTATTAAAAAGAAGAGAGAGAAGACTCAAATTAATAAAACCATGAATGAGAGAGATCACTACCAACACCAAGGAAATACAAACGATTTTAAAAACATATTATGAACAGCTATACACCAATAAATTAGGCAATCTAGAAGAAATGGACACATTCCTGGAAAGCCACAAACTACCAAAACTGGAACAGGAAGAAATAGAAAACCTGAACAGGCCAATAACCAGGGAGGAAATTGAAGCAGTCATCAAAAACCTCCCAAGACACAAAAGTCCAGGGCCAGATGGCTTCCCAGGGGAATTCTATCAAATGTTTAAAGAAGAAACCATACTTATTCTACTAAAGCTGTTTGGAAAGATAGAAAGAGATGGAGTACTTCCAAATTCGTTCTATGAGGCCAGCATCACCTTAATTCCAAAACCAGACAAAGACCCCACCAAAAAGGAGAATTACAGACCAATATGAATTACATCCTGATGAACATGGATGCAAAAATTCTCAACAAGATACTAGCCAATAGGATCCAATAGTACATTAAGAAAATTATTCACCATGACCAAGTAGGATTTATCCCCGGGACACAAGGCTGGTTCAACACTCGTAAAACAATCAATGTGATTCATCATATCAGCAAGAGAAAAAACCAAGAACCATATGATCCTCTCATTAGATGTAGAGAAAGCATTTGACAAAATACAGCATCCATTCCTGATCAAAACTCTTTAGAGTGTAGGGATAGAGGGAACATTCCTCAACATCTTAAAAGCCATCTACAAAAAGCCCACAGCAAATATCATTCTCAATGGGGAAGCACTGGGAGCCTTTCCCCTAAGATCAGGAACACGACAGGGATGTCCACTCTCACCACTGCTATTCAACATAGTACTGGAAGTCCTAGCCTCAGCAATCAGACAACAAAAAGACACTAAAGGCATTCAAATTGGCAAAGAAGAAGTCAAACTCTCCCTCTTCGCCGATGACATGATACTCTACATAGAAAAACCCGAAAGCCTCCACCCCAAGATTACTAGAACTCATACAGCAATTCGGTAGCGTGGCAGGATACAAAATCAATGCCCAGAAATCAATGACATTTCTATACACTAACAATGAGACTGTAGAAAGAGAAATTAAGGAGTCAATCCCCTTTACAATTGCACCCAAAAGCATAAGATACGTAGGAATAAACCTAACCAAAGAGGTAAAGGATCTATACCCTAAAAACTATAGAACACTTCTGAAAGAAATTGAGGAAGACACAAAGAGATGGAAAAATATTCCATGCTCATGGATTGGCAGAATTAATATTGTGAAAATGTCAATGTTACCCAGGGCAATTTACACGTTTAATGCAATCCCTATCAAAATACCATGGACTTTCTTCAGAGAGTTAGAACAAATTATTTTAAGATTTGTGTGGAATCAGAAAAGACCCCGAATAGCCAGGGGAGTTTTAAAAAAGAAAACCATATCTGGGGGCGTCACAATGCCAGATTTCAGGTTGTACTACAAAGCTGTGGTCATCAAGACAGTGTGGTACTGGCACAAAAACAGACACATAGATCAATGGAACAGAATAGAGAACCCAGAAGTGGACCCTGAACTTTATGGTCAACTAATGTTCGATAAAGGAGGAAAGACTATCCACTGGAAGAAAGACAGTCTCTTCAATAAATGGTGCTGGGAAAATTGAACATCCACATGGAGAAGAATGAAACTAGACCACTCTCTTTCACCATACACAAAGATAAACTCAAAATGGATGAAAGATCTAAATGTGAGACAAGTGTCCATCAAAATCCTAGAGGAGAACACAGGCAACACCCTTTTTGAACTTGGCCACAGTAACTTCTTGCAAGATACATCCATGAAGGCAAGAGAAACAAAAGCAAAAATGAACTATTGGGACTTCATCAAGATAAGAAGCTTTTGCACAGCACAGGATACAGTCAACAAAACTAAAAGACAACCTACAGAATGGGAGAAGATATTTGCAAATGACATATCAGATAAAGGGCTAGTTTCCAAGATCTATAAAGAACTTATTAAACTCAACACCAAAGAAACAAACAATCCAATCATGAAATGGGCAAAAGACATGAAGAGAAATCTCACAGAGGAAGACATAGACATGGCCAACATGCACATGAGAAAATACTCTGCATCAGTTACCATCAGGGAAATACATATCAAAACCACAATGAGATACCACCTCACACCAGTGAGAATGGGGAAAATTAA
This sequence comes from Canis lupus familiaris, assembly GCF_011100685.1. NCBI lineage: Eukaryota > Metazoa > Chordata > Mammalia > Carnivora > Canidae > Canis > Canis lupus. Next base: position 66,913,051 of record NC_049223.1, on the reverse strand, counting down.
TAAGACAGGAAACAACAAATGTTGGAGAGGATGTGGACAAAGGGGAACTCTTTTGCATTGTTGGAAATGTCAACTGGTACAGCCACTCTGGAAAACTGTATGGAGGTTCCTCAAAGAGTTAAAAATAGACCTGCCCTACGACCCAGAAATTGCACTGTTGGGGATTTACCCCAAAGATTCAGATGCAATGAAACGCCAGGACACCTGCACCCCGATGTTTCTAGCAGCAATGGCCACAATAGCCAAACTGTGGAAGGAGCCTCGGTGTCCATCGAAAGATGAATGGACAAAGAAGATGTGGTTTATGTATACAATGGAATATTACTCAGCCATTAGAAATGACAAATACCCACGATTTGCTTCAACGTGGATGGAACTGGAAGGTATTATGCTGAGTGAAGTAAGTCAATCGGAGAAGGACAAACTTTGTATGTTCTCATTCTCTTGGGGAATATAAATAATAGTGAAAGGGAATATAAGGGAAGGGAGAAGAAATGTGTGGGAAATATCAGAAAGGGAGACAGAACATAAAGACTCCTAACTCTGGGAAATGAACTAGGGGTGATGGAAGGGGAGGAGTGCGGGGGGTGGGGGTGAATGGGTGACGGGCACTGAGGGGGGCACTTGACAGGATGAGCACTGGGTGTTATTCTGTATGTTGGTAAATTGAACATCAATAGAAAATAAATTTATTATTAAAAAAAAAGAACCACAAGTAAATGGAACTTAAAGAACATCCTACTGAATAATTAATGGGTCAACCAGGAAATTAAAGAAGGTTTTAAAAAATACATGGAAGCAAATGAAAATGGAAACACATTCCAAAACCTGTGGAATGCAGCAGAGGCAGTCATAAGAGGGACGTATATAGTAATACAGGCCTTCCTCAAGAAGCAAGAAAAGTCTCAAATACTCAACCTAACCTTACATATAAAGAAGCTGGAAAAAGAACAGCCAATAAAGCCTAAAACCAGTCGAAGAAGGAAAATAAGAAAGATTAAAGCAGAAATCAATGATATAGAAATAAAAAACATGGTAGAAGAGAACAATGAAAGCAGGAGCAGATTCTTTCAAAGAATTAAAGATTGGTAAATCCCTGGCCAGAATTACCAATCATGAATGAAAAAGGTGAGATCACAACAAACACCACAGAAATACAATTATAATTACATTTTATTACAATTATGCCAACAAATTGGGCAATTTGGAGGAAATGGATAAATTCCTAGAAACATATAAACTACCAAAACTGAAACAGGAAGAAACAGAAAATCTAAATAGACTCATCATAACCAGCTAAAGCACTGAATTAGTAATAAAAAAAATCTCCAAGCAAACAAGAGCCCAGGGCCAGCCAGATGCCTTCCCAGGGGAATTCTGCCAAACATTTAAAGAAGAATTAATACCTATTCTCAAACTGTTCCAAAAAATAGAAATGGTAGGAAATCTTCCAAACTCATTCTATGAGCCAGCATTACCTTGATTCCAAAGCCAGACAAGGACCCCACCAAAAAGGAGAATCACAGACCAATATCCCTAATGAACATGGATGCAACTAATGTCAACAAGATACAAGCTAATCCAATCCAACAGTACATTAAAAGGATTATTCACTACCATCAAGTGGAATTTATTCCAGGGCTGCAAAGGCAGTTCAATATATGCAAATCAATCAACATGATACAGCATGTTAAGGATAAGGAAAGGATTAAGAACCAAATGATCCTCTTAATAGATTCAGAAAAAGCATTTGACAAAGTATAGCATTCTTTCTTGAGAAAACCCTCCACAAGGTAGGGATAGAGGGATCATATGAAAACATCATAAAGGCATGTATGAAAGACCCACAGCTAACACAATGCTCAGTGAAGAAAAACGGACAGCTTTTAACCTAAGGTCAAGAACACAAGAGGGATGCCCACTCTCAGCACTGTTGTGAAATACAGTGCTGGAAGTCCTAGCTTCAGCAATCAGACAATAAAAAGAAGTAAAAGGCACTGAAACCACTAAGGAAGAAGTCAAACTTCCATTCCTCACAGATGATGTAGAAAACCTGAAAGACTCCATTAAAAAATTGCTACAACTAATACATAAAATCAGCAGAGTCTCAGGATATAAAATCATTATACGTAAGTCTGTTGCATTTCTATACACCAATAATGAAGCAAAAGAAAGAGAAATCAAGGAATCAATCCTATTTATGATTGTACCAAAACCCATAAAATACCTCGGAATCAACCTAACTAAAGAGGTAGAAGATCTGAAAACTATACAACACATATTTTTTAAAAAGATTTTATTTATTCATGAGAGACATAGAGAGTGAGAGGCAGAGACAGAGGCAGAGGGAGAAGCAGATTCCATGCAGGAAGCCTGATGTGGGACTTGATCCTGGGACTCTGGGATCATTCCCTGGGCCAAAGGTAGACGCTCAACCACTGAGCCACCTAGGGATCCCCAGACCAGATTTTAAAACGCATCCTGAAGCCGTAGGAATCTAAGTGGTGTGGAACAGATGAGTGGCACGGGAAAGTACAGAAAGGGATGTGAAATAGAGCCTGAAATTCAGTGTATGAGAGAGGTGTCACTGCACGTCCGTGGAGGACCGATGGATCACTCAGTAACTGGAGTTGGGATGATGTGGCAACCATCCTGGAGAAAGGAAATTGGATCCCTGTCCTGCTAAAGCCAGGCGTCCCCATATAGCATTTATGAAAGAAAAGGAAGAAAACTCAATGAAATGGAGAAGAACAAATATTGTTAAATATCTATACTACCCAAAGCAATCTACACATTCATTGTAAACCCTATCCAAATAACACCAGCATTTTTTAGAGGTCTAAAGTAAACAATCCTAAAAAGTGTATAGAACCACAGAAGACCCCAAATAGCTAAAGTGCTATTTGGAGGCAGCACAATTCCAGATTCCACACCGTATTACAAAGCTGTAATCACCAAGATAGTATGGTAATGGCACAAAAACAAGACACATAGATCAACAGAACTGAACAGAGGACCCAAAAATGGACCCTCAACTCTATGGTTGTTAATCTTCAACAAAGCAGGAAAGAATATTCAATATAAAAAAGACAGTTTCGGGCAGCCTGGGTGGCTCAGCGGTTTAGCGCCGCCTTCAGTCCAGGGTGTGATCCTGTAGACCTGGGATTGAGTCCCACATCAGGCTCCCTGCATGGAGCCTGCTTCTCCCTCTGCCTGTGTCTCTGCCTCTCTGTCTCTCTCTATGTCTCTCATGAATAAATAAATAAAATAAAAAAAAAGTTGCTTCAACAAATGGTGCTGTGAAAATTGGACAAGAACATGCTGAAGAATGAAACCAGACCACTTTTCTAGATCATACACAAAAGTAAACTCAAAATGGATGAAAAAGACTGAAATCCATCAAATTCTTAGAGGAGTCAATAGGCAACAACCTCTGTGACCTTGGCCATAGCAACTTCTTACTAGACGCATCTCCCTAGGCAAAAGAAACAAAAGCAAAAATGATCTACTGGGACTTCATCAAGATAAAATGGTTCTGCACAGGAAAGATAATAATCAATAAAACTAAAAGGTAACCTAGAGAATGGGAGAAGATATTTGCAAATGACATATCAAATAAAGTGCTAATAAACAAAATCTATAATGAACTTATCAAACTCAACACAGAAAAAACAAAAATCCAGTCAAGAAATAGGCAGAAGTCATGAACAGACATTTGTTTGAAGAAGACATACAATAGCTAACAGGCACATGAAAAAATGCTCAACATCTTCAGCATCAGGGAAATACAAATTGAAACCACAATGACTTACCACCTCACACCATCAGAATGGCTAAAATTAACAAGTCAACAGACTTCATGAGGATGTAGAGAAAGTGGAACCCTTACACTGTGGTGGGAATGTAAACTGGTACAGCCACTGTGGAACACGGTATATGGTTGGTTCTTTAAAAAATGAAATAAAATTACCCTACAACCCAGTAATCACACTCCTAGGTATTTATCCAAAGGATACAAAAATATTGATTTGAAGGAGCCACATACACCACTGTTTATAGCAGCAATGTCCACAAAAATCCAAAATATGTAAAGAGCCGAGATGTCTATGAATGAAGAAGATGTGAATATGCACACACACACACACACACACACACACAGGAATGTTACTTGGTCATTTAAAATCGTGCCGTTTGCAAGGATGTGGATGGAACTACAGGGTATCATGTTAAGTGAAATAAATCAGTCAGAGAATGACAAATATTGTATGATTTTAGTCACGTGGAATTTAAGAAACAAAACAGATGAACATAGGGAAAGGAAAAGAAAAATAAAATAAGATAAAGACAGAGAAGGAGGAAAACATAAGAGATTTTTAAATAAAGGGAACAAACTGAAAGTTGCTGTAAGGAAGGTGGGTGGGGGAATGGGACAATTGGGGGATGGGCATTAATGAAGGCACTTGATGTAATAAGCACTGGGTGTTATGCTCAACTGGTGAATCACTAAATTCTACTGCTGAAAGTAATAATATGCTCTATGTTAACTAAAATAAATTTAAGTAAATCTAAAATAAAGATGCTTCTACACAATGTTGTTTCACAGAAACAAAAAATTAAGATAAAATGCCATCTACAGTGCACTTTCACTGAGGTCACAGTATAGTTTAACAGCAAGACTCAAGCGTCACAGAGACCTGGGTTCAAAATTAGTTATCACTTAGTAGCAGTGCGACAGTGGGAAAGTTACTCATCATTCTTAGCCTTAATTTCTTTATTTGTTTTGGTTTGTTAAAAAATATTTTAATATTTATTTATTCATGTGAGACACACAGAGAGAGGCAGAGACACAGGCAGAGGGAGAAGCAGGCTCCATGCAGGGAACCCGACATGGGACTCGACCCTGGGACCCCGGGATCGGGCCCTGAGCCGGAGGCAGACGCTCAACCGCTGAGTCATGTAGGCATCCCTACTTCCTTTATTTGTAAAATGCATATTTCCTGAACCTTTCCTTGTAATATTAAATGATGACAATCATGACATCAGTTATAAATTTTATACATATATTATTTCCTTTAATGTTCATTACAAATACTATTGTGGTGCTATCCTATACTGTTACTTTCATTTAAGAGAAGAAATAAAGGTATCAAGATTAAGTAACTTGCCCATAAACAATGAGGTAATAAGAGCCAAAGTTAAACTGAGTCTAGAACCCCTATTTCTAGTTACTGAAATGCAAAATGGTTAGCACACAGAAGCTTAATATGAGATAGTTATTGTCAGTATAATGAATAGTCAAAGGGGTAAAATGTTGATACTAAAATGTCAAAACTATTGCTTTTATATAAACCAAGAATCCCCAATCTCCAAAAACAGGGAAGGACTATGGCTATATAATTTCTTCTGGAGAGCATGAACGAGGGTGTTACCTTCACAGTACCTTCTGAAGTCTCCTGTCTAAATGGATGTTGATAATAACCACTAATTAAGGTTATCTTACAGCTTCTGGCTAGACTTATCTTTCTTTGAAATATGTATCTTTGGGAGATTCACATTTGAGATCCTTTTATAACTGGCAATATCTTAAATAAACATGAATAGTTTACAAGTATTAATAAAGGATAAATTTCAGAAATATATAGATTCATATTCTTTTTTTTAAATTTCAGATGTTTTTAGATTCATATTCTTTTGAAAAATAAACTAGTCATGCTAATTTTGAAATTTTCATAAAAAAAGTATTTTAGAGGATTTTTGTCATTTGGTTGTATAATCAATGAGCTAATTAGCACTTTTCTCAGAAGATAAACATCTTTAATTCTCTTCATAACTATGGAGGAGTTCTAATTTCCATTGAGGACCAGAATTTATTTAGGACAGCTATTAAACAACCACGTACGCATCTTTATTAATACCAAAGAAGTTATTTATTAGGACATCAAGCTTTCAAGTCTTGACTCCCTATCTTTGAGAAGTTCCTTTTCCTACCTTATAATATTTTTTATAGTTTATTTTTTATTTTTAAAAGATTTTATTTATTTATTCATGAGAGACACAGAGAGAGGCAGAGACACAGGCAGAGGGAGAATCAGGCTCCATGAAGGAAGTCCAATGTGGGACTCGATTCTGGGACTCCAGGATCACGCCCTGAGCTGATGATGGCAGATGGTTAACCGCTGAGCCACTGAGGCATTATAATATTATGAGACTGACGCGCTGCCTACTGCGCTAACGAGGCACCTGGCATTATAATATTAATAAAAGATTCTTCAGTATAGAACGCCTTAAACATTGCTGGTTTTTTCTGGTTTTGGTTGAATTTTGTTTCACTGGTTGGCTGTGAACTTCTTGTCAGAAGGATGGGGATAGATGAAATAAACATTGATAACAGTGATAATACCATTACTCTCACAAAATACTCATTTTTGAGATTAAAATCTTTATTATCCATCCTTTTCAAAGGAGGAATAGTAAAACAAACTTTATGAAGTTGGTAAGTTCATAAGTGAACTGAACAATGACGTTTATAGTAATTGTGATCTCTAATTATTTCCTGTGCATTAATTAAAAGTAAAATATTCTACCTAATAAGAGGTATAAAGTTAGCCCTCATAACACTGTTTTATTCACATATTTTCCAAATTATTAATTCCTTTATTTTAAATAATCAGTCAATAGAATATATCAGCTTGAGTAGATTAATTTCTCACTGATTTAAAATTATATAATTTTAAATACAAAGGGCAATAAAAATTATACTCTTTACCTCTATCATTTACAGATGGGAAAATGAAGTATCAGAAAGATTAAATTATTTTTCCAGTATTACATGGAAAGGAAGAGTCAAGACCTGACTCCAGTCACATGTTCCTTCAACCATGCAGGAAATAGAGCCAGCTAATTACACAACTTGTTAGGCATAACTCACTTACAACATCAGAATATTGATGTCATCTTTCCAACTACATTCTCCATTAGAGCAGCATTTGTTTAAAGGTGCCAGAGTTATCTGAAGAGTTATTCACCTGTGAAACAGCTGAAACATCATTTACTATATCATTTATAAATACAGTTATTTTAATTATGTTCATAAACACTGAAAAAAAATAAAAACACTAAGCCAAAAGCTGTAGTTCTCAACTTTTTTTCCCACTCTGTTACAAAGGAAGGGTATTCTCTGGGATGGATGGGGAAAGAGAAAAAATAATTCCTTAATATCTCTTAAGTCCCAGTAGAGGTTGTTTTTATAATATACTATCACATTTAATTCTGAAAAAACAAAAAAAGATAAAAAAAACCCCAATATTATCCTCATTTTATGGTTGAGGACAATGATCCTTGGTGATATTAACCACCCAGGCAAAAAGCCAGTGAGTAGCAGGTAAACCTGGGATTTGAAATTAAGTCTAAGTTCATTACTCAAGACTGTCTCCTTCCCTTCCTGAAACTGACATTTTCAAAGGTTCAACCTCACAAACAGCTGAGGAACACTGTTTTTCTCTGGATTTTAAGAGAGTGGACCATAATGAATACATTCTCAAATATGATTTTATCTTATTCTGAGTTCATCAGTTCAGGTGTAAGAAATATGAACATGTGTTCTAAAATATTTCACTTAGCAAAGCATATTAACAGTGCATTTATTAAGCACAATATAAAGTGGTTAAGTATCTTTCCTAAATTTATATAGTTACAGGTGGAGCAGAGATTCATACCAAAACTGTCTGACTTTAGGCCCAAAGGCAAATTACTTTAGTTCATATAACTCAATTTTCTGATCCACAAAATGAGCTGAGTGGACATGAGAGCTCCTTAATACTTTAAGGGACTGGGCCTCTTTATCTTGCACCTAGAACAGGAAAATAAATGTATTCTTCATCACTGACTGGGTATTTACTAAGCAATATTAACCCTTAAAAACCTCAATGGCTCAAATTTAGAGTTTAAAAGTCATCAATTGTAAAACACACATCTGCATTATTTCACTGCAAACAGTATCTTACTAGATATTCCTAGTAGTATTTAAGACCTAGTATTCACCATATTGTTAAGTTGTCCCACCAACAGGTACTGTGAAAGAACAGTGTTAGTATATGAAGAGGATTTCAATTGTGTTTCACTTAATTTGATTAATTATTGGTTTTGCTAAGACAATGCTACTAATGCTACTTCCATCCAAAGACCCTCTCTTAACAGAGAAGTGTATTTTTTCTTAGTTTCTTGATAAATGATGTTATTTCCCTGATGAGGAGTTATGGTTACAGGATATACACTTTATTCTATATTAAATAAACGACTGAATCTAGGGGCAATGAATTAAAAAAAAAAAAAAAAAACCAGACCAAGTAATTTCAGAAACTTAAACTAAATTTTTTAGTATAGGATTCATTTCTTGAAAACATGTTTCCAGCCAAATTATCTATCTTTATATGGGTGAAGAACTGTCAGCTAGATTATAATGCTGACACTTGGGTCTATGCAATTTCAACTCTGACAACCAAGAACTGTGCAGCTTCTTCTTCACCCTGAACTATAACAAATAATCATCAGTCAATATTACTATTGTCTCTCAAACAGGTTAAATTTTATACTATTCTCTTTACACACAAATATTATGATTAGAAAAATATTCTAAATAATCCACTGTTCTGAGATGAGAAAAAAAACATATTGATTACATATAACACTCAGGAACTTATTCAAAATTAACTTGAAATGAATCATAGTCCTACATGCAACAGGTAAAATTAGAAAATTTACAGAAAACAGGAGAAAATATTTTTGTCCTTGGTTTAGGCAAGGATTTCTTAGATATGGCACTAAAAGCATGATGAGTAAAAGGAAAATCTGATACACTGGACTTCAGAATATTTTAAAACTTTTGCTCTTCAAAGGAATCTATAAGAAAATGAAAAGATAAGCCACAGACTGAGAGAAAAGTTTTTCAAATCATGCATCTGAAATAAGATTCATATTGATAATATACGAAGTCCTACAACTGAATAAAACAACCAGGTTTTAAAAAAATGGACAAAGAATTGGAATAGATAGTCCACTAGAGAAAATACTCAGACGGCATAAAAATACAAAAAAATGCTCAGCATCATTAATCATATTGGAAATGAAAATAAAAGGCAAAATAATATACTACTATACACTCAACAGAATGATTATAACAGAAAAAAATCACAATATTAAATGCTGACAAGGATGTGGAGAAATTGGAACCCCCATATACTGCTGGTAATAACTTAAAAAGATACAGCCACTTTGGAGAGCAGTTTGGCAACTTCATAAAAGCTAAGCATAAAAAAAAAAGCTAAGCATATATTTACCATACAGACCTAGTAATTTTACTCCTGGTAATAATAATGGAAAACCGAACCCATATGTCTACACAGTCTTTTAACCAAATTTTCATAGCAGGATTATTCATAATAGCTGCAAACTAAAACCATTCTAAAATGTTCATCAATGGGTGACAAAGGATAGTATACTCAATGGAATCCCACTAAGTAATAAAAAGGATCAAGTTACTGATACATACTACACCCTGAATAAACTTCAGAAACATGATGCTAACTGTAAAAAGCCAGAAATACTTTATGATTTCATTTAAATACAATTTCTAAAATAGGCAAAACTATTTAGACAAAGTAGATAAGTGACATGAGCAAGATGGCAGGCTAGGCACCTCCAGGCTTTTATTCCCTCAAAGACATACTTAAAAAACAAATAAAAAACTCCAACCAACCAACCAACCAACCAAAATAACCACAAGCAGAAACTTACAGAAACAACTCTGACAGAAGTCTGAAAACAGTCAAAGGTGACAGCAACCAGAAGTCTGACTTTATTTATTATTTTAGAGAGATGGGGAGGGGGTGAAATAGAGAATCCCAAGCAGGCTTCATGCCCAGGGTGGAGCCCACTTTCGGATCCAATCTCATGATCCTGAGATCGTGACCTAAGCCAAAATCAAGAGTCAGATGCTTAATAAACAGCTGAACCACCAAAGTGCCTTGCAAATTCTGATTTAAAAAAAAGACAAGTTGAAAATGGTAGGAAAAGTTTGTGGTACTTCTACTTGTCCATGACCTACCCCTCTCAGTGTGACAGAAGTGCTGAAACAGTGATGGTTTTTATTCCCAGTGTGAGATCCTGAATCCAGAGTCAGGAACCGATCTTATTTGCAAATTATTGTATATATCTATTTTAACCTGTCTAGGGGTTCCCTGAAAGACAGATGAAAGAAAGGTCCTTGTGGGTTTTTGTTTAAAATGAAACTCAGGCCAGAAAAGCAGTGGGTACTGCTCAAAAACACTGCAAGGACCACAGATGTGTTGGGCAAGACACAATTGGCTGCTTAAGTCCTGGAACAAAAATCTGAAAGACATTCTTTGTAAAATTTAAAAGTATCTGAGGTAAGGGATGGGGAAAGTGATTGATTTAGAAAGCCACATACCTTAGAAAGATCTGAAATAATCCAAAGTTTTCACATTGGGCTGTTCCATAGACTAAGTAGAAGCCTGGCTATGTTTTATGTTTTGAAGGAAAGACCCAGCATAGGGCCAATATGCAAAGAGCTTGTTGTTTTTATTTAAAAAAAATTTTTTTTAAAGCTCCTGGTATTCAAGGACATCTCTGTCAAACATTAGAAGAACGTGAGCTGAAGATATAGAGACTTCATTGAGTGTACAAGACAAGGAATACAGTCTTTGTGAAAAGTTTGGGAAAGTACCTAAATAAATGGGAGTCCTTCAGACTAGAACTTTGGGATAGGGTAAGAATCTGATTTCCAGAGTTACCACATTATAATATTTAAATATCCAGCTTACAGCCAAAAAATCACAAGGTATACAAAGAATTAGGAAAGGACAGCCCATTCCAAGAAACAAAAGTACTGGATGGAAACCATTCTGAAGGAAGCTCAGACAGACTCAGTAGACACTTTAAATGTCTTAAATATGCTCAAAGGGCTAAAAAACAAAACCAAAAATGGGAAAAAAAAACAAAAAAAGACTAAAAGAAAGCAGAAAATGACATAAAAATAAGTTGAGAATATCAATAAAAAGATTACAGAAAGGAACCAAATAGGCATTTTGGAACTGAAAAGGAAAATAACTGAAAAGTTCACTAGAGGAATTCAACATTAGGTGCAATAAGGAAGAAGAGTATTTTATTAAAAAGGTTTTATTTATTTATTCATGAGAGACACACAGAGAGAGGCAGAGATGTAGGTAGAGGGAGAAGCAGGCTCCCCATGGGGAGCCCAGTATGGGACTCAACCCCCAGACCCAGGTCACACCCTGAGCCAAAGACAGATGCTCAACTACTGAGCCACCCAGGCATTCCAATGAAGAAATAGTTAACTTCAAGACAGAAAAAGTGGCATCAAAGTCCAAGAAAAAGAAAAATAAAACATGAGAAAAAGTGAACAGAGCTGAAGGCACAAGAGGGAAACCATCTGTGGATTATATCGGTATTATGGAAGTGTCAGGAGAGAGAGATAGGGAAGAACAGAAGGAAATATTTGAAGAAATAATGGCTAAATACTTCCCAAATTTGAGGAAAGACATGAATCTGAAGTTTAACAAATTCCAACCAGGACCCTCTCAAGAAGACCCATACCAAGACACATTATAATGAAATTGTCAAAAGCCAATGATAAAGGGAAAATCTTAAAAGCAATCAGAGAAAAGCAACTCATGATGAATAAGGAAAGCTATTAAAATTAACAATCAATTTCTCATCAGAAACCATGGAGTGGGATAACATATTTAAAACATTAGAGGGGCACCTGGGTGGCTCAGTCAGTTAAGCATCCAACTCTGGATTTCAGCTCAGGTCAGGATCTCAGGGTTGTGAGACCAAGCCCCACGTCAGGCTCCACACTTGACACAGAGCTTACTTAAGATTCTCTCTTTCCCTCTCTTTGCCCCTCTACCTATCTGTCTTCATGTGCTCTCCCTCTCTCTAAAAAAAAAAAAAAAAAAAAGGAAAAAGGAAAAATAAAAAAATAAAAACACTAGGAAAAAAAATCACCGTCAGCCTTGAATTCTATATTTGGTAAAACTATCCTTTAAAAGTGAGGGAGAATTTAAGATACTTCCAGATAAACAAAAGCTGAATGAGTTTGTTTACATCAAACCTGCTCTCTGAGAAAAATGAGAGAACATTAGACAGTAACTCAAAGCTGTATGAAAAAAATAGGTTTTTGGTAAAGGTAAATACCTGGGTGGATATAAAGGCCACTAGTTTTATTTTTTTTTATTTTATTTTATTTTATTTATTTATTTATTTATTTATTTATTTATTTATTTATTTTTAGGCCACTAGTTTTTTTTTTTTTTTAATTTTTATTTATTTATGATAGTCACAGAGAGAGAGAGAGAGAGGCAGAGACACAGGCAGAGGGAGAAGCAGGCTCCATGCACCGGAAGCCCAATGTGGGACTCGATCCCGGGTCCCCAGGATCGCGCCCTGGGCCAAAGGCAGGTGCCAAACTGCTGCGCCACCCAGGGATCCCTAGGCCACTAGTTTTAAATCTTTTTTTAGTAACTCCAGTTTTTATTTCCTACATGATTTAAAAGACAAATACATTAAAACAATTATACACATATGTTATTGAGCATGCACTGTGTAAACATGTAATTCGGGACAGCAAAATAATGGGAGGGACAGAGCTGTATGTGGGTAGAGTTTTGTATGCTACAATGTTAGGTTGGTTTTAATTCAAATTAGATATTATAACTTTCAGTTTTTTCTTTTTAAAAGACTTTATTTATTCTTGAGAGACACACACACACACACAGAGGGGCACAGACACAGGCAGAGGGAGAAGCAGGCTCCACGCAGGGAGCCCGACACGGGACTTGATCCCGGGTCTCCAGGATCACACCCTGGGCCGAAGGCAGCACCAAACCGCCGAGCCACCCAGGTTGCCCATAACTTTCAGTTCTTAAATGTAATCCCCATGGTAACATAAACACACAAAAATCTACAGAATCTATACAGAAGGAAATAAAAGAATCAAAACAGTCACTACAAGTCAACTAAACACAAAAGAAAAGAGAACAAAAAAGCTAAATGACATATACAAGACAAAGAGCATAATGGTAAAATAAAGTCCTTTATGAGTGGTAACTTAAGTGTCCATGGATTAACCTCTCCAATCAAAAGGCAGGGACTGACAAAATGGATAAAAAACCCAAAACAAACAATAAGAAACAATAATAAAAACACATCTAAGTATATGCTGTAAGAGACAGTATACATCCAGATACAAATAAGTTGAAAGTGAAAGGGTTGAGAAAGATATTCCGTGCAAAGTAACCAAAGTGAGCTGGGGAGAAAATATCCTTTAAGTCAAAGATGGTTGAAAGAGACAAATGAAGACATCATATATATATACACACATATATATGTACACACATATACACATATGTGTATATATATATATATATTATATATTTTTTTGAGAGAGAGAGAGAGAAGGGGCATACTTGGATGCACCCTCAGACCATGACCTGAGCTGAAATCAAGAGTTGGATGCTTAACAGCTGAGCCACCCAGGTGTCCCAAGAAGATATTATATATTGAAAAAAAGGTTAGTTCACCAAAAAGATATACTATATATAAACATATTCACCAAACTACAGAGCCCCCAAATATATGGAGCCATCATTGACAGAACTGAAAAAAGAAAGATAATTCTACAATAGTTGGAAACTTCAATACTCTACTTTCTAGACAGAGATTAAAAAATGAAAAGGAGGAGTTAAACAACACTAAAAAAAACAACTAAAGAGAAATGTACAAAACATTCTAACCAACAATGGGAGAATATACATTCTCAAGTGCATACAGAGCATTATCCAGGATAGATGATGAGTTAGGCCACAAAACAAATCTCAATAAATTCAAAAAGACTAAAATCATAGAATATCTTCTCTGTTCACAATAGAGTGAAGGTAAAAATCAATAGCGGATGGAAAACAGAAATATTCACAAATATGTGAAAATTAAAGAGCCTAGTTTTAAACAACCAATAGGTCAAAGGAGAATCACTAGGGAAATTAGAAAATACTTAAGATATGAATGAAAATGAAAACACAACAAAACCAAACCTATGGGATACAGTGAAGACAGTGTGCAGAGGTAATTTATATCCATAAATAAAATGTCTACCTTAAAAACAAAGATCTCAAATCAATAGCTTAAGTATATGATTTGAGGAATAAGAAAAAAGAAAACTATCCTCAAATTAAGAAAAACAAAGAAAATAACTAAAGGCTATTTTGTAGATAAAGAAACTAGAGGTCAGAAAATAAAATCAAAACTAAAAGTTGCTTTTTGAAAGGATCAAAAGAATTGAGAAAACTTTAGTGAGACAAAAAAAAAGGAAGATGTAAATCACTAAAATCAGATATGAGAGTGAGTGCATTATTTCTGCCTTCAGAGAAATAAAAAGGAGGTATAAGAGAACAGTTTGAACTTTTGGCAAAAAATCTGATAATCTAGATGAAATTAACAAATTCTGAGAAATACACAAATCACCTAAACTGACTCAAGAACAAACAGACCATATCATTAAACCTATAATAAGTATAGTGATTGTATCATTAATCAAATACTTTACAACTAAAAAGAGTCAAAGCAGATGGCTTGTAAATTTTACTAATATTTACAGAGTTAACACCAAATTCTCAAACTCATCAAAACAATAAAAGAAGAGGGAACACTTTCTAGCTCAGGCCAGAATTACCCTCATATCAAAGTCAGATAAAGAAATCAAAGGAACATTACAGATCAGTATTCCTTATGATTTTTTGTGCAAAATTTCTCAACAAAACACCAAGAAACAAAATTCAACAGCATATTAAAATGATTATTCAACATGAATAAGTGGGCATTATGACAGGAATGCAAGGGAGACACAACATAAGAAAATCAATTAAGGTTAAATACATCATAGTGACTAAACAAAGAAAAAAAGATCCACATGATCATCTCATGTGACACAGAAAAGGCACTTCATAAAATCCAACACTCTTGATAAAATATTTCAAAAATTTATGAATAAAAGGGAACTTTCTTGATAAAGGACATTTAAGAAAACCCAGAGCTAACATAATGGTGAAAACTATCCCCCCCAAGTTCAGGAACAAGATACCCACTTTCATCACTGTTATTCAACACTGTACAGAAGTTCTAGCCAGAGCAATTAGATAAGAAAAGCAATTAATAGCATTCAAATTCAAAAGGAAGAAATTAAACTATCTCTATTATAGATATGAAGCTATAATGGAGGATACCCCAAAGGATTCTCAAGAAAGCTACTGGATGTAATAATGAATGAATTTAAGGGAGTTGCAAGGCACAAGATTGACTCAGAAAAACTGGTTGTGTTTCTATATACTAACAATCAATAATAATCAGAATAATAATTTTGACACCAAAAGCAAAGGCAAAAAAAACTAGAAATAAGCAGGGAGGATACATCAAATTAAGAAGCTTCTGTGCAGCAAAGGAACAATCATCAAAATGAAACCATAGCAGATAGAAAAAAAATTTTTTTAAGTCATTGTAACCACAATTAACAAAATAGATTATGGCTGTCTGTGGCTAGGGGTATGGATGCAGACTGCTGCCTATGGGCATGAGGAAACTTTTTGGGTTAGTGGAAGTATTCCAAAATTAGGATTGTGGTCATGACTGCACAACAGTATCATACTTTATTAAAACTCACTGAACTCTACACTTTTTAAAAAAAGATTTTATCTATTTATTCATGAGAGACACAGAGAGAGAGGCAGAGGGAGAAGCAGGCTCCTCCCCAAGGAGCCCAATGTGGGACTCGATCCTGGACTCCGGGATCATGTCCTGAGCCAAAGGCAGACATTCAACTGCTGAGCCACCCAGGCATCCCTGAACTCTACATGTTTAATTAAAATGGAAACTTTCATGTCATGCAAGTTATATTGCAATAAAATTGTTAAAAATTTAAAAGACTTTATATAGGCAGATTCCTCTCAAAGGAATTATTCACTAAACATTTACTAAGTGTTTATTGTGTGGCAACCACTATCCTAAACACTGAAGTATAAATATGAAAAGTTATTCTGGGTAAAGTGGGGGAAACAACTCAATAAATAATTGCAAGGGTACAGCAGGTACTAAAACAGAGAAGGTATAGCAGGAACAACTCGGAATTGGCAAGTCACTCTAACTTGAAACTCCATCTGATATAATCACCGCCTCAATCAAATATAAATAAGTACCTTATTTATCCATCCAGCAAACACTTTCAGAGAGTCTATTATGTGTCAGGTACGGTGATTAGTTTGTTAAGAATAACTATTAAAACCTGAAAAGTGAGTAAGGTATTAGGAGGGCAAAAGAGAAGGAAGGTGATGCCAGCAAAGGAATGTCCACAAGGCTTGGAAATGAAATAGGAAAAGGAGTATGATATATTTGGGCAATTGTACACAGATTAGTGTGTACGTAAAGTTTTTGTGTAGTTAAGAGAAACTAGACCTAAAAGAACCTGCTGTGCCAGTGAACACTGGACCTTATCCTAAGGGTACGGGGAACTTTTAAAGAATTTTAGTCTTATTTATTTATTTTGGGGCACCCGCTAGCTCAGTCAGTTAAGCATCTGACTCCATTTTGGCTCAGGTCATGATCTCACGGTTGTGAGATCGTCTGCATCAGGCTTCTGTTTGAGAGTCTCTTCCTCTCTCTCTGACCCCTTGCCTCCCTGCTTGCATATGTTCTCTCTTCAATAAGTAAATACATATTTAATTTTGTGTAGAAGTAGCATTACAAAGTGGAGAATGGTTTGGAGAGGCACAAGAATAGAGTTGGAAGATCAGTAATCTTTTAGTAAGCTAGGAGAAAGAAGAGATAAAGAAGTGTATCCGTTTAAAAGGACAGTTTAAAGAAATATGAAGGAAGTAAGATCCATGTACTTTGGTGGTTTGAAGACTATGACAGTGAAAAGAAAGTAAAATCTTAGGAAGATATTCTAGGAGGAGAGGAGAAAAGAGAAAGGCTGTACTTATTTATTTTAAAGATTTTATTTATTTATTCATGAGAGACAGAGAGAGAGAGAGAGAGAGAGAGAGAGAGAGGCAGAGACACAGGCAGAGGGAGAAGCAGGCTCCATGTAGGGAGCCCGACGTGGGACTCGATCCCGGGACTCCAGGATCATGCCCTGGGCCGAAGGCAGGTGCTAAACTGCTGAACCACCCAGGGATCCCCAAGAGAAAGGCTTTAAAGAATGAATTTGTATTAGGAACTCCTCTCTTATATCTTTTGGAGAATATATTGAATAAAGAGAATATTAAACTATAAGTAAATGATCTAAAATATTATTATTGCAGCTCACATTTATTCAGCCTGAACCATGTGCAAGGCACTAAAGCAACTAAAATATCATTTTATTTTATGTTTCTCACAAATGTAGTTATAATCCCATATTATACGTGAGATAATAGTTGGTTAAAGAGTTTGAGTAACTGGGGATCCCTGGGTGGCTCAGTGGTTTAGCGCCTGCCTTTGGCCCAGGGCGCGATCCTGGAGTCCCGGGATCGAGTCCCACATCAGGCTCCCGGCATGGAGCCTGCTTCTCCCTCTGCCTGTGTCTGTCTGTCTGTCTGTCTCTCTATCATAAATAAATAAATAAATCTTTAAAAAAAAAAAAAAAAAGAGTTTGAGTAACTTACCCAGAACTGAAGTTTGAATCTAGATCCATGTGAATCTAAAGCCTAAGACAAATCTTTAATAGCAAAATAATACTGTTATAAGTGATTTGTAATAGATTTAAGATAAAATACAAATTATACTTTATAAGTCCTCAATTACTTTTAACAGGTTTTTGATTGATTTCCAAGTGTCTTACATACAATGCACTATGTTCCTATTTTCTGTTGCTCCCACTAATCATAAAATATACCAGTTTTAGAACTTGTAGCTTATATTGCCTATAATAGATTCACTTCAGTCCTAAAGACATATGGACTGAAAGTAAAGGGATAGAAAAAATTTTCCACACAAATGGTATGAAAAAAAAAAAAAAAGCCAGTGTAATAATACTTATATCAGACAAAACAGACTTGAAAACAAAGACAGTAGCAAGAGATCAAGGGCCCTACATAATGATAAAGGTAACAATCCAACAGCAGGATAGAACATTATAAGTATTATGTACCCAAAAGTGGAGCACCTAAATACATAAAGCAAATACTAACAGAGCTAATGGGAGAAACTGACAGTAATATAATAGAAACAGGGGACTTTAATAACTTACTTACATCAATGGATAGATTATCCAGACAGACAGAAAATCAACAAGGAAAGAGTGTCTTTGAATGAATGACACATAAGGCTAGATGAACAGTGCATCCAAAACCAGCATAATACACATTTTTAAAAAGTGTGCATGGAACAATCTCTAGGATAGATCAGACTATATTAGACCACAAAACAAGTCTCAATAAATTTAAGAATGAAATCAAAACAAGCATCTTTTCTGACCACGACAATATGAAAACTAGAAATCAATCACAAGAAAAAAATCTAAAAAAACACAAACACATGGAGGCTAAATAACATGCTACTAAACAATGAATGGGTCAAAGATAAAATAAAAAAGGAATGAAACAATTCATAGAGACAAATCAAAATAAAAATACAATGGTCCAAAGTCTTTGAGACTAGGCAAAAGTAGTTCTATGAGGGATGTTTATAGCCAATATAGGGTTTCCTCAAGAAACAAAAATCTCAAACTATCTAAACCTTATACCTAAAGGAGCTAGAAAAAGAACATTAAAGCCAAAGCTAGGGCAACCCAGGTGGCTCAGCGGTTTACCACTGCCTTCAGCCCAGGGCGTGATCCTGGAGACCCGGGATCAAGTCCCACGTTAGGCTCCTTGTATGGAGCCTGCTTCTCCTCTGCCTGTGTCTCTGCCTCTCTCTCTCTCTCTGTCTCTCATGAATAAATATATAAAATCTTAAAAAAAAAAAAAAGCCAAAGCTAGTTAGAAGGGAGAAAATAATGAAAATTAGAGCAGAAATAAATGAAATAGAGACTAAAAAAGCAATAGAAAAGATCAGTGAGACCAAGAAAAGGCTTTTTGAAAATATAAAATTGAGAAACCTTTAGGCAGATTCATCAAGAGAGGACTCAAATAAATAAGAAATGAGGAGAAGAAATAAGAACCAACACTACAGAAATATAAAGAATTATAAAAGAAAATTATGAAAAATTATATGCCAACAAATTGGACAACAAAGAACTAAATTCCTAGAAACACATAGCTTTCCAAAACTGAATCAGGAAGAAAAAGAAAATTTAACAGATAGATTACTAGTAATGAAATTGAATCACTAATCACAAAACTCCTAACAAAAGAAAAGTCCAGGTGAATTACACCAAACACTGAAAGAAAAATTATACTTCTTTTTCTCAAACGACTGCAAAAAATAGAAAAGGAAGGAAAACTTATGAGCCCAGCATTACCTTGATACCAAAACCAGACAAAGACACTAGAAAAGGAAAGAAGTATAGGCCAGGATCTCTGATGAACACAGATACAAAAATTTTCAACAAAATATTAGCAATTGAATTCCGTAATACATTAAAAAAAACCATGCAGCACAATCAATTGGGATTTATTCCAGGGATGTAAGAGTGGCTCAATATTTGCAAATCACTGAATGTGATATATTACATTAACAAGAGCAAAAATAAAAACCATATGATAAAGTCAATAGATGCATAAAATGCATGTGACAAAATATAAAACACATTTATGATAAAAACCCTCAACAAAGTGGGTTTAGAGGGAACGTTTCTCAACACAGTAAAGGCCATGTATAAAAACGCCACAGCTAACATCATATTCAATGGTGAAAAACTGAAGGCTTTTCCTCTAAGATTAGGAAAAAGATAAGGATGTGCATTCTCACCACTTATACTCAACATAGTGCTGGAAGTCCTAGCTGCAGCAATCAGACAAGATATAAAAGGCATCTGAATTGATAAAGAAGAAGGAAAACTGTCACTATTTGCAAATGACATTATACTATGCATCGAAAATCCTAAAGACCTCACCAATAAACGATTAGAACTGATAATTCAGCAAAGTTGCAGAATAAAAATTAAAATATAGAAACATGTTATATTTCTATACACTAATAATAAAGTAGCAAAAGCAGCTATTAAGAAATTAATCCCATTTACAAATGTAGTGAAAGAATAAAATATCTAGGAACAAAGTTAACCAAAGAAGTGAATGATCTATACTGTGAAAACTATAAGACACTGATGAAAGAAATTGAAGACGACAGAAACAATTGGAAAGATACTCCATACTCATGGATTTGAAAAATTAGTATCATTAAAATGTTAACACTACCCAAAGAAACTTACAGATTCAATGCAATCCCTATCAAAATACAAACAACATTTTTCACAGAACTAGAACAAACAATCCTAAAATTTGTAAGGAACCCCAAGACTCCAAATAGCCAAAGCAATCTTGAGAAAGAAGAACAAACCTGGAGTCACCATAATCTCAGATTTCAAGATATAATAGAAAGCACAATCTCAGATTTCAAGATATATTACTCAAAACAGTATGGTAATGGCACAAAAACAGACACAAATCAATGGAACAGGATTAAGAATCCAGAAATTAACCCACATCTATGTGATCAATTAATCTATGACAAAAGAGGCAAGAATATGTAATGGAAAAAAGACAGTCTTTTCAATAAATGGTATTGGGAAAATCTGATGGCTACATACAAGTAAATGAAAATAACCATTTTCTTGCAACATACATATGCAAAAAGAACAAACTCAAAATGGATCAAAGACCTAAATGTGAAACTTGAAACCATAAATTTAAAAGAAAACATTGGCAGTAATCTCTTTGGACATTGTGTAGATATGTCCCCACAGGAACATAGGGAACAAAGGCAAACATAAACTATTGGGACTATATCAAAATAAAAAGCTTTTGCACAACAATGGAAACCATCAGTAAAACAAAAGGGCAACCACTTTAAAGGGAGAAGATATTTGCAAATGATAAATACGATAAGGGATCAGGATCCAAAATATATAAGTAACTTATGCAACTCAACATCATATAATAATCCAATTAAAAATGGGCAGAGGACCTGAAAGGACATTTTCCAAAAAAGATATCCAGATGGCCAAGAGACACATGAAAAGAGGCTCAACATCACTATCAGGCAAATCAAAACAACAATAAGATATCACCTTATACCAGTCAGAAAGGCTAGTATTAAAAGAACAAGAAATAACAAGTGTTGACAAGGATGCGGAGAAAAAGGAACCCTTGTTGGTGGTAATGTAAATTGGTGCAACCATGTGGAAAATAGTATGGGGATTCCTCAAAAAATTAAAAATAGAAATACTATATGATCCATTAATTCCAGTACTGGTTATACACCCAAAGGAAATAAAAACAATATTTTAAAAAGATATGTACACCCTTATGTTTACTACAGTATATTTACAGTAGCCAATATGTGGAAGTAACCCAGGTGTCCAAGAGATGTGGTGTACATACACATACTACACATACAAAGCAATATTACTCATCCATAAAGAAGAGTGAGATCTTATCATATGTGTATAGAGGGACCTAGAGAGTATGGTGCTAAGGGAAGTCAGATAAAGACAAACAGTGTAGGATTTCACTGATATGTAGAATCTAATGAACAAACCAACAGAAAAACCCAGACTCTTTAATATAGAGAATAGGGGTGCATGGGTGGCTTAGTAGGTTTAAGTGTCTGGCTCTTGATATCAGCTCATGTCTTGATCTTAGGGGGTCATAAGTTAAAGCCCCGCAAACGAAAAACATTATGGGGGGGAAGGGGTGGGACAGGGAGGAGGGAGAGAGAATAAATTGGCTCCCAGAAGGGAGGTGAGTGGGAGTATGGTGAAATAGATAAAAGGGATTAAGAGGTACAAACTCCCAGTTATAATGTAAATAAATCACAGAGATGAAAAGTACAGCACAGGGAATACAGTCAATAATACTGTAATAATGTACAATGACAGATGGTGACTATACTTATCATGGCAAGTATTCAATAATATATAGAATTTTTGAATCTATGTTGTATACCTGAAGCTAATATAACATTGTATGTCAATTATGCTTCAATAAAAACAAAACAAAAGCAACATATTCCCTCTAATGGGGACCTGCAACTATTAAAATAATTAATTAAAATAAATAATAATGAATTTAATTTTTAAAAGCGGCAGCTTATTTTGAAAAGATTATATGAGATGTAGACTTAATAAAGATTTTAAAAAAGATTTTATTTACTTATTCATGAGAGACACAGAGAGAGAGAGGCAGAGACATAGGCAGAGGGAGAAGCAGGCTCCACGTAGAAAGCCTGATGTGGGACCCGATCTTGGGACTCCAGGATCATGCCCTGAGCCAAAGGCAGATGCTTAACCACTGAGCAACCCAGGCATCCCCTTAATAAACATTCTTAATGCAGGACACATATAAGCCAATGATTCAAATGAAGACTACCAAATCAAAGGAGAACAGAAAAAGAAATCATTTGTATGATATGAAGCAAAAAATTCTTGATTTAAAAAATATGAACTAGGGGTGCCTAAGTAGCTCAGTTGTTTAAGTGTCTGCCTTCAGCTCAGGTCATGATCCTGGTGTCCTGGGATCGAGCCCCACATCAGGCCCTCTGCTCACTGGGGAGTCTGCTTCTCCCTCTCCCTCTGCCCCTGCTCTCTTCCCCCTCCTTCATGTGTGCTCTCTCTCTCTGATAAATAAAAAAAATCTTAAAAAAATATGAACTAAGAGAGAACATAAAGAATTTATATAAGAAGAATGTGTTTGAATAAACATAGAGAAATCTTGCTATCAAAGGATGAGTCACAATTTAGAAGTGAGCCAGTTTCAAACACTAAGTAATATGGACATGTGGCTGAAAATCATAAACAAGTAAGGGGGAACAATCAAATCAAAGGGAGAGCAAGGAGCTTATTTCTAGGAAATGATCTCCCACAAGTACTCAGAAAATTAATATTGAAATGACTTTATACCACTAATAACTAGAAATTTATTATACTTGATAAAGATATCTGAAAAGCTGTGTTATTTCAGGAGATATTAATATATGGTGAGGGTTGTTTGTTTATTTATTTTTAGATTTTATTTATTTATTCATGAGACACACAGAGAGAGGCAGAGACACAGGCAGAGGGAGAAGCAGGCTCCCCTCAGGGAGCCTGATGCAGGACTTGATCCCAGGACCCCAGGATCACGGCCTGAGCTGAAGGCAGACACACAACTGCTGAGCCACCCAGGCTTCCCTATGGTGAGTTTTTAAATCAAAACCACCAATCTTTATGTTGATTTTTTTCTGGAATCCGTAAGCATCCTATATTGTAGAATCACTGATTATGTGTGTGTGTGTGTGTGTGTGTGTGTGTTGGGTTCTGCACTGGGTGTGGAGCCTACTTAAGATTTTCCCTCTCCTTCTTCCTTTCCCCCTACCCCTCCCTCAAAAAAACACAAAACAACAACAACAACAACAAAAAAAACCAGCTTGTGAGACAGAGCCAAGGACTGTGTGTCCCAGCTTGGCCATTTACTAGCGCTGTGCCCTTGGGCAAGTTTTTTAACATCTCTGAACTGCTGTTACTACATCTGTATAAAGAAGATAAATAAAACTGTTCACCTCAGGAGGGTTGGGGAGAATTGTTGTCAATGTAAAAGAGTTCCTGCCAAATAATAAGTACTTTTAAGTACTATGAAAAAGTAAACAAACATTTGGAAAATACTAAACTCTTAAATCCTTAAATGTTGCTGAGTAACAAAAATTTGAAACTTTCCTATGATTAAATTAAGAATACATTAGTTATATGAGGTAATATGATGATAGGCAGGGGCAGGTTAAGTACACATAATGTCCATTCATCTCTGCATGTAACAGGGAATGAAAAAGAACTGACTTGCTATTTTGTTCCACAGGAACAGAACAAGAAAATGGGATCGCATTTTGAGAGCCACTATGGGAATGGATTGCTCCAGACAAAGGATAACTAGCAAAAGGCACTTTCATCCATCCACTATCCATCCACCATCTACCTAACTATCAATCCATTCGTCCAATCCATAAGTCAACTCTTTAGTGCGTAAGAGTTAATTAAGCAAAGAAGAGTGGTCTGTGTACCTACCTACATCCAAAAAGTACATGTTTGCTTTTGCTTATCAGCAGATGGGGCATTTACACAGAATGAAAAGGCAGTATTGCAGATGGAAGAAAATGGGGTTGAAATGAAAACCTAAGCTGTTTGAAAATGGAATAGGACATTTAGAAAAGGGGTGGCACTGGGACCTTCATAATTTATTCTCATGCTTCTTTATTGCTCTGATAGTAGGGGATTCCCCTCAAGTATAATATACCAAAGAGGAATAAATTTCAATGTCTTTCCTCTTTTCTAGGCTGTATTTATCTAGAAGCCCTAAGAACAGGCAAGATCCTGCAATAATCACTTTCCTTGTGCTATGGCAATCAAATAAGGAAGACAGAAATGCCTGGTGAACATCACAGGGCAGTTATATGGGTTGCTCCACTTATCACTAGGGCAAGATTAGAGAGACAAGTGCTCCAATTAAGTTGTGGGTTATATTAGATAAAGTAATAAGAATATTACTTGTTAAATTACAAAATAGCAATGTAATAATGTAAAACTAATTATCCTACAGAATTTTTAAGTACTTTAAATTTAATATCCAAAGAGTCAATTATACATTCTAATACCTTGAGTCATTTAAAAAAAAAAAAAGGAACAGTGTAGTTTTGAGACTATAGATCATCAGAGGTATAACTTTACTAAAAAACAACAACAACAACAACAACAACAAAATCAGAACAAAACAGAACTCTTACCTAGAAAGGCAAGAATCTAATATATATACAAACTTGTACATATGGCTCCAGGAATTTAGGGTCCTAATTTTTCCTCATGCTTGTATATCTTAGAAGAAATGAATACAGCTTTAATGCTGCTTTAAATGCTGAGTATGTATAAAATCAGGACTCTGAAGCAACAATTTTATAATTTGTGTATAAATTACCATTTCCAATCAAAAAGCATTCAAAATATTTTATCAGAATCACATCTGGCATCCATGACTCACCAAGATAGATGCCTCAGTCTTTGCTAGAAAGTAGAAACTCGGAGAGTAATCGCTTTTGCTATGGCAACCACTGCAGTGCAATTGCCACAGTGACATGGAATGGAACAAACTGGACTCAGAATATTCTAAGAACATCTAATTACTTTATGTTCCACATGGCAATGTGTGCATATGATATATTTCAGTTTTACCAAAAATTTATAACAATATTGTCTTTAGTGGGGTAGGGGCAGGTCAAGTGGAGGGAAACAAAGGTCTAGCAGGTTAGAGAGAAAACTGTTTAAATTAGCTGATTTTACTTTGATCATGTCCGAATAAATTGGCACTAGAAAGACCCCCAAAATATTGAGAAGCTATACAAATACTGTAGTTTGTTCCAATGTTAAATAAAATAAATACTACAGATAATATATATTGTCAGAATTCAGGAATTAGAAAAACAGACATATGAGGATTAAGAATAAAAATTTATAAGGACCCAGAATGTATCCTAGAATCAGCACCCATCTATTTTAGAGATTCAGAACACATTTTAGTTGAAGCACTTAACTTTAATCAAAATGAGCAAAAGTAAGTTAGATCAGTCCTCATCATATAAGTGACACTTAGAAGTTCTGTTTAGTAGGATTATGGTTAAAGATACTTAAGACCTAGCTGAAATTTGGGTTCAATTCTTAAAAAGCAATTAGTTAAATAAATTAGAATATATTTTCATTTAATTAAATTATTGATTATTCACAATGTGACTGGCACTGCTCCAGGCATGAAATATAGTAGTGAACAAAACACATCAATGGACTATATTCTAGTGAGAGTATATGAGTAAAATGCACAGTATGTCAGATAGTGAATAAATGCCATGGAGTAAAATAAAGAGGGAAAGAAGATAAGCGTGCTGCAGGGGAGGGGGTAGAACTTACATGGAGTGATCAGGGAAGGTCTCCTGGATAGGGCAATATTTTAGCAAGACTAGAAGGTTATTAGGGAATGACTCATGAGAAATAGCTGGAGGAAGAGCATTCTACAGAAAGGAATGAACAAAGGCAGGAGCAGCCCTCAGCGGAAACTATCTATGCCTGGCCTGTTTGAGGAACACAGAGGCCAGTGTGGTTAGAATATAGTTCTATCTCAGTGAATGGTGTCATCATCCAGACAGTTATTCAAGTCCCAACCTAGAAGTCATCCTTTCTTCTTCTCTTCCTTCTAACATCCAATCCATTAGCAAGTCCCATCAACTTTGTCTCCCATATCTAAATATGACCGCTTCTCTTATCTTCTATGATTGCTTTGGTTATTCTTTTGCCTGGTTAACTGCATATCCTCTTAACAAGTCACCTTGAAGCTTTCAATTACACCTAGAATTAAATCTAAACTCTTTACCTATCTAGGTCCTCAAGGCTCCAAAGACCTGGTCAAGTGCCAGTCTTCTTTTTGTTCCTTTCAACATTCACTTAGGTGTTATCTTTACATGGAACACTTTCCAAAGACCTCTTGTGACTTCATTCAAGTCTTGGGTTAAATATGATCTCCAATCAGCTATGGAAAATAGCCCTTCTTACCCCCATTACAGTACTTTATTTTCATAAAGCTCTTACTACTTTCTAAAAATGCCTTAGTAATTTAATTATCTTTTCCCCCCTCAATTGAATTTAAACATCAGAGCAGGGTTCGTGTATCCTTCACTTGTGTATATGCCAGGCAGCTAGGATAGAGCAGTCCAAATAGAAGGCACTCAAAAAATATTTTTTTTAAAAAATATTTTTTGAATAGATTAACATCTTGTACATCTTTCAGCATAAAAGAGGAAGAAAATTGAATGGAACAGCTAATTACCATATAATTTTAAAGAATAAACTATTTGAACTAAAATGTCTATATCATAAAATTCAAAGAAGTACAAGTATTATATGTTTCAAATTCCTTGAATCCAGGAATTATATCTAATTTGTCCATACTCCATATATTAAAGTATTCTATATTTGTATCTACTTAATAATTTTCACTGGTGACGAAGGTGCTATGGTAGTATATTTAAGAGAGAGTTTTCTGAAACCTGAAACATTTCTCTGAATTCAATTGTCAGTGTCACCTTCTTGATGAAAATACAAATAAAGCTACTTAAAAGGAGCAGCCAATTTCCAAGTATAAGAAACAAATAAACTCTACTATTAAGTCTTTGGAACAAAAGATAGCTTTAAATGGACTCATAATGAGACCAAGCCTAGAAAACATAACACCCAAAACTTTTCCCCTATCCAGTCTCTCTTGTAATAATAATTGTCATCTGTCTATTTGAAGGCATTTGAATTCCAAATATTTTTTATAAAAGATAATATGAACATTCAATTCTCCATTAGCATTCAGGCTAAATATGAAATTCAAATTTCTGAACATGGGCTCATCTGATTTACTTTTATTACAAGATAAAGGACTAACAAGAAACTTTTAATTTGACAGACTGTTATTGAGTATACCTAATTGTGAAACAAGAGAAGTATAAATACCATGTTATCTTGAACTAAGCATTTCAGTTCTACTATGGTAGAATTTAATTTGGAATTAAAATCTAAATTTTTTCCAAGTAGCATATAGACTTCATAAAATAATTTGATTTGGTGGTTTCCCCTTTTTTCTCCTTCACTTTAAAAGACATGATTGATATTTACTGGGTTAGGCAATGGGGTAGGCTACTCAATTGAACATGACGGGGTCTCAACCATCAGTGACACCACCTATGTTAATAACTTTGAAGGATGATCAAGTTTTATATTTTCATCAGCCTCTTTATTTCTTATTAAAATTATTTAGATGACCTGACTGACAATTCCCAGGCTTCACTAACATGCTAGGCATTTTTCCTTCGCTTCAAGAATAAAGTGTATCTCCTTATGATAATCTGATATATATGATATAGCATCAGGTTTAGATACATAAATTTATGTATTATTAGATTTAAAATGATTCAAGCTATAGAAAATGCTAACACTCTATTAAAGCTTTCAATTTAACTTTAGTTTGTGGCTCTTATTAATTCTACTACATCTGTTATTGTATACAAAATTAATGTTTTTTTCTGTAAGTCTGGTCATAAACTTTTTTTTTTTTTTTTTTTGGTTATAATACTTTTTTATAGGTAAAAAGTACCTTATTTTTCTTGACTTTTGTCCTATGTAATTAATAGAGAGATACCACCTTACTCTGTAGAAATTCTAGAATATGGTATTTTTGACCTAAAATACAGTTTACAAGAATTATACAGTATAAGACACAAAATGTGTTTTCCAGAAGATGACTGCTTAACCACTGGAGGCATCTATGGGTTGGAGATCTAAGCACCTCATCTGACAGTAACCAGTAGCAGCCACTATTTATGAGTTGATTTCTAAGGCTCAGAGATTGCTAAAGAGTTCTGCAAATTATATCTTTTGGGTCACTAGTGCCCTTTTAACCTGTAAATGCAAACGCTTTTTCTTGTCATAATATTGTCAGTGGCTTTGAACCACCTTTTGGCCCTTTTTATCTTATTTTTCTGTCAAGCTATTTATACTCTCTTCCTTGGAGGTCTCATTTGGGTCTTGACATCTTAGCTTTTGGAGGATTTTTTTTTTTTTCTAGAATTTTTATTTATTTATGATAGTCACACAGAGAGAGAGAGAGAGGCAGAGACACAGGCAGAGGAGAAGCAGGCTCCATGCACTGGGAGCCCGATGTGGGATTCGATCCCGGGTCTCCAGGATCACGCCCTGGGCCAAAGGCAGGCGCTAAACCGCTGCACCACCCAGGGATCCCTGGAGGATTTTTAAGCTTGTTTTGCTTTATTCCTGAAGCTAGGCTTCCTAAATGTTTCAGGAATGTTCCAGCTTTGTTGTCTTACTAGTATAATTAATGTGATGACTCTGAAGTATCTCTAAAGTATTCAAACAAGCTTTCTCTTCTAATTACCTATCTCTATGAAGCATGGTAGAGAAAATAATTCTTTTAGTCACTCAGAGGCTTTTTTTTTTAACCTCTCTAATGTCAAATCAATGACTAAATTTACTGATTCTTTCTTTGCAATGTTTCTCACACTTGTCCCTCCCATTTATTGATGTAGTTAGCACATGCTTTTACCTCTTCATGACCTGCCCTATCTCCTGACTAGTTTCTATCTCTAGAAAATCCAGTACTTTTTAAAACTTTAAATCTGCTTCTCTTTTGATATAAAAATCTCAGGCGTATCAGAGATTCTAATAATTTTCCTCTGAATTCCTATTCCATGTCCAAGAAGCAATATCTTCTGCATATCCTACCAGACCAGAAGATTTTTACTTTCTGAAGTTAATTTAAGAAGGTATTAACAAAAAGATGTTCAAAATTGTTCTGTCTTCCCATTGCTTTCAGAGAATAAAATTAACATTTGCTTATCTGCTATAATTTGGTAATCCAGTGTGTTCCAGCTGATTTTTGTATGTTTTTATATTTTTACAGAAACTCTATTCAAGCCTTAAGTGGTTTATTCACTAGTCACTAATTACACCCTGTTTTCATACCTCTACATATTTTTTAAAAAAGATTTTATTTATTTATTCATGAGAGACACAGAGAGAGAGAGAGGCAGAGACACAGGCACAGGCTCCATGCAGGGAGCCTAACGTGGGACTCAATCCCAGGTCTCCAGGATCACACCCTGGGCTAAAGGCAGCGCTAAACCGCTGAGCCACCGGGGCTGCCCACCTCTACATATTTTAAACCAAACCTCAGGGATCCCTGGGTGGCGCAGTGGTTTGGCGCCTGTCTTTGGCCCAGGGCGCGATCTTGGAGACCCGGGATCGAATCCCACGCCGGGCTCCCTGTGCATGGAGCCTGCTTCTCCCTCTGCCTGTGTCTCTGC
Source organism: Canis lupus familiaris (assembly GCF_011100685.1). NCBI lineage: Eukaryota > Metazoa > Chordata > Mammalia > Carnivora > Canidae > Canis > Canis lupus. The sequence continues at coordinate 66,882,952 of NC_049223.1, read as the reverse complement.
CTCTCTCTCTCTCTCTCTCTTGTATGACTATCATAAATAAATAAAAAAAAATTAAAAAAAAAAAACAAAAAAGCCAAACCTCAGAGTTGTTTCTTTTTTTTTTTTTTCAGAGTTGTTTCAAAGTCTAGTCCAATACTCACCTCTTCTGTGAGCCTTCCTACCCTTTCACGGCCTAAAGTGATTCAACTTGGCACAATACTTTGCATCATGTCTATGGCATTAGTTCCATAATTAATAGTGAAATACAGCCTAGTTTCTCTTATATTGTGGCAGTTGTTTCTTTATTCTTGTGCTTTTTACAAATTTTGCGCTTTTGTTTTCCCCATTAGACTATACAATTCTTAAAGGGAAGGATCTTACCTTAAAAATCTGTGCTTTCTTACATGGCATTCAGTACAATACTTAAAACATGACAGGTCTAACTTTTGCATTTTATCTGTAGGAGTTAAAGATCTTCTTAAAGTACATTATGTTCTCTAAAGAAGTTGTTCACTCAACTCAGAGGATAGGTTCAATTATATACGAAGTTAGAAGTACTATGCCAAAAAATCTAATGACACTTTAGGTACATACTTTTTTTCTTTCTTGCTCACTATTACGCTTCCATAATTTACTATTTCATTATTAAATCAATATATTAATCTAACCACATAACAGAAAATCTGAGGAACATGGAATAATATGATAACCTGCTTTCACATAACCATCATTATCAGTTTCATCTATTTTTTTCTAATCTGTTTTTTAGATGATTACATTGTGAACATATTGTTTTTTTAGATGTTACATGTGTGTAACATATTGTTCTGCTCTTTTCTTCTATCATTTTTCACTTGGCTGTATAATATTCCATGGAGTTTTATTTAGCTGATTTCTCAAAGAGTATTTCTTTGTCTTATTAAAGAAATAAGTAACATAATTATATTTAGCTTGGATAATTATTCTGCTGCTTTTTGGTAAAGGCTCCTGATGTTCGTGAGATTTTCAACCATCCTACCTACCTCCCTTTGGCTATAACTAGAATAGCCTAAATTTGAAGTAGATTTTTTAAAAATCTGTAATAAATATTTTATGTTAGCAGCTAAATATTTCATCATAGCTGTAAAGCAACTTCTGTTCCTAGGCAATTTAAGTGAGCTGGGGGCCATTTAAACCCTCCTTTCTGGTACAAGATTCTTCCCGTAAGTTCTATTTATTCACGCATGTGCTTTTTTAAAAAAAAAAAAAACAACACAAAAACCCAATTTTACCCATTTGGTAAATAGCGAATTTCTGAAATCATGCTGACTTCCTGGCTGTCAGTCCCTTCTCCTGACTTGGTTCTAACAGTGTGTATGTGTGCTGTGTGTAGGGAAGGGGAGTTGAGGGTGAAGGATAGGATGCAATCACAGATGTATTCAAGGTATAGAAATATAATGAGTTACCACCTCACACCAGTGAGAATGGGGAAAATTAACAAGGCAGGAAACCACCAAATGTTGGAGACGATGTGGAGAAAGGGGAACCCTCCTGCACTGTTGGTCGGAATGTGAACTGGTGCAGCCCACTCTGGAACACTGTGTGGAGGTTCCTCAAAGAGTTAAAAATAGACCTGCCCTACGACCCAGCAATTTGCACTGTTGGGGATTTACCCCAAAGATTCAGATGCAATGAAACGCCGGGACAACTGCACCCCGATGTTTATAGCAGCAATGTCCACAATAGCCAAACTGTGGAAGGAGTCTTGGTGTCCATCGAAAGATGAATGGATAAAGAAGATGTGGTTATGTATACAATGGAATATTACTCAGCCATTAGAACGACAAATACCCACCATTTGCTTCAACGTGGATGGAACTGGAGGGTATTATGCTAAGTGAAATAAGTCAATTGGAGGACAAACATTATATGGTCTCATTCATTTGGGGAATATAAAAAATAGTGACAGGGAATAAAGGGGAAAGGAGAAAAAACGAGTGGGAAACATCAGAAAGGGAGATAGAACATGAGAGACTCCTAACTCTGGGAAACAAACTGAGGGGGGGGGAAGGGGAGGTGGGCGGGGGGGGTGACTGCGTGATGGGCACTGAGGGGGACACTTGATGGGATGAGCACTGGGTGTTATTCTATATGTTGGCAAATTGAACACCAATAAAAAATAAATTTACAAAAAAAACCCAAAAAACAAATGTATAGAAAATGTGCATTTTGTATATTAATATTCAAAACCTTATTAAATGTCATCTGCTTTTTTGGACTCATTAGCAGTCTTGTTTTTTGATAATACCCAACTAAAAATACATGGACTTTAACAATTTTGTTAAAAACAAGGCACTTTATCATACAAACCACAATTATAAGACAAGTAACTTCAATTTCGAGGTTCTTAACCAGAGGTTAGGAGAGGTATATGTGCCCTCTGAGCATTACATAATGCATATATACTTTTTTTTCTAGAGAGAGACTTATAAAGGATTTGTCATTAATCC